>NC_064026.1:14270000-14575000 GCF_917208135.1 Athalia rosae
CAAAATTATTATTATTACGCTGAGAGAAATGCGACCGAGGAAACGAAATATGATTAAAAACTGAAAAATATTAATAACGAAAAATGGTATACGGTATAGGCCGTTTGCTTTCGCAGTTTACAAATTATAATCCGCGATTAGGTGAACATACTCGTGTGATTCGTAATTATGTTGAGATATTGATTTCTCATAAGAGCAGAATTTTCGTAAATCTGCATCTCCGTAAATTTCTTCAGACTTTTTCACTAACTTTTTTCACAAGATGCAATTTCATTTACCGGGAATATAGCGTTACTTTGATCCGTTGATCCCGTCACTTGCATTGCAACAAGAACGGAAAAATTTTCACTCAGAAACTTTAGAAAATACATACAATGATTTCCTTTCGATTAAGATCACGACGTGTAATCACATTATTTTCCTTCAGTTTTATCCTCCTGTTGAAAATTTATACGTGGAGTACACTTAACTAGTTATGACACAGAATGAAATTGGCAGAAAGTAATAACCCCGCTCCGATAGAAACTCGATCACCTGGTGATACTTAGTATACCTATGATATTTACTGATCGTTTCTACGGAGTAGGTGATACGGATAGTTCCTGAAACTATAACATGTACCACGTGATGTAACGATTACCGATATATCCTTGAGGAAAGAAGTGAACAATCGTCATTGACGTACCAAATTTCGTCTACGTTTTCCACGCATCGTTCATTTGACATCAATTTTTCTCCACATTTTCATTTTCGTTGGTTTTTTCATCCATTATAATTCTACTCGACCTAATATGGTATCGGGAGATATTCTTTTCTCATGTTATTACGGGCTAGGGGTAGAAATTTTTTAATTTTCTCTTCTTCCCGTCCTTCTTGTTCGGTTCAATTTCATATCGTACACCTTTCGGGTGCAGCAACAGCTTCGGTCTTCCTTCACCTTTTTTTTTATTCTTCTCTTCATTTGTACCTTCAAGATTTTTGTTCTGAAAAAAGAGGCTCCGAAAAAATAAAATAAAATAAATGAGACGAAGAGAGAAAAATTATCAACGAGAGCCTCGGCAGAATAATTACGAGAAAACAATTAAACTTGAGACTTAGTATGCGCGTCTTTCACTGGGAAAAAAAATCTTAAGTAGAGTACCTTAAGCCTCGGCGAAAGGTAGGCGAATGATATCAATGGCCAACGTGAAGTAAAATGAAAATAATGAAGGGAAAAAATTAAAATAAAAATGGATCAAAAAATGAATAAGAGTAAAAATGGAAAAACTGAATTCCACGGCCTTTCGATGTAAGTTTTCGCCCCCGTCGTAGGTGGATGCCTCTCGAGTATATGTATACATCATGAACATATGTATGTATGTATGTACGTCACGTACGGGACGCCCGATAGGAAGGTGACACTGTCAAGAGTGCCAGGTATCCCGCGCATACGTCGCGTCATGAAAAGTTTGTTCCCCGGGGCTACCTACTGAGGCTACTAGATTTTTAGCTGAATGAAAAAAAAAGTAAACGAAATAAAAAAGGGACTTCACTAGTCAGCTCGAAAGACTGCGTGCACGCTTCCCACGAAATCTGAGCAAAAGTCGGTTCGCGGTCAAGCTCGCAATTGGAAAACTTTTCGTTGGCGGCCACCTAACCGGGCACACACAGATGAAACCTGAATTTTGCTACAGGCGTCTTTATAACGAATACCGGTACTTTTATAAAAAACGTATGGGTTCTATGATATCATGGATTCGAAACGTTCCATACAGATTCCAAAGGTTCTAAAAACAAAACGACGAGACAAAAATTTCAAGTTTTTATAAATCTCGAATAAATTAATGCGTCTTTGAATGAGATCGCAAGGCGTTTCATCAGATTTGATATCGGATTAATTTCAAGAGCTTGCCAGTTTTATGAGATTTCATAGGATTTCTTTGGATTTCGGATTTCATCCTCAGAACCCAGGTAATTCGTAGAACGACGGAGTATCACAAGAAATTTTCGCAGTAATTTATACGTATACCATAATCCAAAAGTAATCACCTCTATCTTTGATCAACCTTCATGATTTTTTTTTTTTTACCGGCATTGCGCTAGCCGTCCAAATTGGCGAAGCAATCTCCGGATTTTGCGGTGTCGCCTATTATCGTTACGCTATCCAACTTATTGTTAGAGCAACCGATCTTGTACTGATCTATGAGAAAGTTTGAAGTACATTTACTATGAATAACAAAGTCGTAAGTCAATTATTGAAAGAATTATTTCAACTAGTGCAAAAGTTTTTTTCTTCTGTTCTTTTGTTCACTGCAAGTTAACTAATAAAGAAACGGGGGTGCGAAGAATCTTAAAATTTATAAAACAATGTAGCGAACAACTTTTGTTCTCGAAAGTCTATGGGAACAAAGTTTATTTCAAAATAAACGTTTTTTAAATTTTGACGAATTTCAAAAAACAAATCCGGACCGAGTTTGCTACGCAAACTTCAGGATATCATGGTGGAGGTCTAATCTACCTACGAAAAAATCGCCCATACTCTACGCGACCACTTCAGGTCCCGATCGATTTCAAGTCTAATTCGACTGGACTATTAGTCCTAATAATATTTCGCGAACGCTAATTGAATAGGGGCGAGAATTCATCCGAAAGTGAGCAGTTTGTATTATATATATTATTCTGAGTTATTATTTAATTTGATTGATGCGCGAAACGTTGTCGTACTTCGGTCGCAAAGGGAACGGATCGACGGAGAGTCGAGCTTTTGATTTATAGTCGGTTCGTTCTCGCGGATAAGACGAAGTTTTTTTTCCTCGTTGAAAGTTTGAATTACCTCTGTCGGTGAAATTTGAATAATATCCCGGGTCAAGATAGAGGCTACGAGAATTTTGGACACTTCAAAATTATTCGTAAAATCAGCAGAGAAATTTTTCGAAAAATGGGACTAGCTCTTTTCAAAATCGCTACTCTTGGCAAAATGAGAAAGAAACAGAGGTGATAAATATATTCAGATTCGAAGAGATCCGAAAAACAAAGGAATAACAAATTTCGGGTCGAATAATATAGCGAAGAAGCGTAGAGCGAGAAAAAAAAATCTGCTTCATCTGTCCTGGGAGAATAAAGTCAGGAAATTAATTGCAAACACAGCCCTCCGCCGTCGCGTTAAGCTTGGGAATCCCGAGAACTGAACGATGTTCGAATTCTGAATATTTATGACACTTAAATAGCGACCCCAAGAGTATTGATGAAACTCTTTTTAAATATCCTGAAATTTTGCGGTGAACAAACAACGACTATTTGGCCGCGGGTGATGGAAAAGCGATATTTCGCGAATTGACCGAAAATCATGTCATAATTGTCCGTTACGCACATACAAGCGTATTATATATATCCCCTCCCCTCCCCCCCCCCCTCCCACTCCCCCGCCTCATTATTTTTTTCCGGAAGTAAGAGGATCGACGGGCGGCGGAAGTACATTTGGCGTCATCAGGGAGCTAAGAACGTCTAACAATAAGTCAATCCACGAGCATCGCCATCCTAAAGATTCCCGAGGTGTTCAAGACCCTTAGGACTGTAAAATATGGTAACGGAAAAAATTCGAGGTCATTCAGGAGGGAGAATGAAAATTGAAAACTAGAAACGGAAAATTATTCAAATTTTTTACAATAAAATAAAAAACTCATTTGTTCTCTTCTTCTTCTATTTACGTAAAAAAACAATTAACTTTTCCAGAAATTGCAATACGTTCGACCGGTACGAATTAAGGTATTTTTGATCCTCTTTTGATTTTTTTTATCGTACACTCTGTATATCCGTACGGCACACATACACACGTAATTGTATTACAGCAACTGTATCTTGCCTTGCAGCAGGGGTTCTGAAAAGGTAACGGTAAAAGGCGGTCGCGATGCCATCTAAAAACTGAAGGGTGGCAAGGAGTTGGGGGGCCAGGAAGAGAGTAAGAGCTGATCTTGATTGCGCTCCCCGTTGAGAAACCAACATTATACGCCCGAGACTCTAATTAAAAGTTTAATAACAGCTCATTTCGCAATAACCTACGGCACACCTGTAATACGTTGGGTCGTGATATACGTATACGCGGAACTTTACTGCAGCCAATTAACTCACCTGGAAACAAGGCAAGACAAAAAAGATAGAAAACAATTTTGAAATTGCTTTTTCAATTTTTGAAATTTTTGAAAATTAATTGGATCGTTTTCCAAAAGGCTATAATAGGTCCACTCGAACTTTTGCATCACGTGTGCTGCGGTACACGCGTACGTTTGTACACGTGGACGGGCATCCTAGTGAAGCTTTGCAACAGGCAACCCGGAATACCTCTGGAACACAAAGCTTGAAAAGTATTTTCGGATTATTCGGGTTACGCTGAGATATTATTTTACGTAGACATAAAAATAATTATTCACTAATCGGGTGTAGTATAACATCGTGACGCATCAACGCGTCACAATTTCGATGCAGTTTCTCACGTGTACCAACGTACGCGGTACCAAAGCACACGTGTCCAAGCGTCAACGTATACAATGTATACCTACCGAACGGCGCAAAGTAAATAGACCGTGCAAATGTTCGTCAGTGTTGTTTGTTTCGTAGATGAAGAGAAAAATGAATGCAAATTTTGTCGCATCGTTAATCACCTATTTCATTTACGTAGTTCTCATCTTATTTCGACCGTAAATTTCTTCTCTTTCTTCTGGTTTTACTTTTTGTTATCGCATCGTACCAGAGCGCACTCTCGACGGTTTTACCCGCGACGCAGACAGCCGCTGGGGAGACAATACAGCCCTGTCAATTTAGCTGACAATGAGGCAGCCAACTGCAAGCGGATGATGAATATTATACATATATATATGTACATATAAACGACGTGCTATACAACACCGCGAGGATGTGCAAGGACCGTAAAACATCTACGGGTTTTTAGCGTAACAGCAGATAATGTACATTTTACACCGCTTACGACTTTCTTCTCTTAATCCTTTATGTCCGGTAGTAAAGTGAAAATTTTCGCGCGAGCCAGAAATAAAGAATGGGGAGCAGCGCACCTAACTAATTTCGTACCGTTCTACGGTTAAATTTTATCAACCCCAGAGAAATTACCCTACATTGCGATAGTCTCGCCGCTGCAGGAAACATTTTGCAGCGAGATTTAGAAAAAAAAAAAAAAAAGAGAAAGAGAAAAGATAAAAATAACAATTGAATTCTGCGCTAATTCCTCTGTAGTTTGTTACGCGTCTACCGAATGAGAATCTCCATTCTTCGCGACTATGGCGAAAAAATTTTCAATTTTTCATCGCTCGTTCTCGACGCGTTTTCACGTTACCTACCACACCAGAACGATTCAAATCATCTTTTGGCCCGGGATTCGTGGTCCGAAGGTCTCGAGAACGCGATGATGTTATCGAAGTTCCATGATGGTAATTTCATCAGCGCAAAGAATGTTTACTCAAGACAGACAATCTTATTTTTGAGACCTGCCTGTGAATCACCGAAAGTAAGCCTAGAATAACCCTTTATCTGTTTACTCCGATTGTACGGATCGATTATTACGCAACAGCTTGCCGACTGGCGATGATCCGATGATTTCTATTCGTCATATTCCAGTGAGAATGTCGTAAAATAAATGAACGATTATATTTTTAGCATTTCCCAATATGTCGAGTCTATACTCACAATCAAAGATCCTAAAATGGAGATGATGAAATGATTGTTGACAAAATGTAGAAAATGTTTTCCAGGGTTTATAAGGGATATCAGAGGTAGAAGCAAGGCTATCCTTGCGCCACAAGATGAGTCAGAATTCCGTAGCTTTTTCAGTGGCTATAGAAACCGTTGGTATAATAAATTTAACCTAGTTTCAACGATTTCTCTTCGTCCGGGGAGCGTAAGGGTGTAAAAAATGTGGTGGTAACCTTAACGCCATTACTCAACGAAAGAAGGATCGATCCATTGCAATTTTTCCCACAGTTAATTGCAGCCCAACGACACCGTATAATCTATTGCCAGTTCTCAGATTTCTTTCTCGGAAAGGAAAATTTTCAACCAAAATCCTGCTGGAATTCAAACACTCGGTATCGGGATGACGTTCAATTTTCAATGAGATCTAAAAACGGTCACCAATGAACAAAGCGGCGAAAGAAATAATGACTCCGGAGGAGTCGCTAGAAGCGACTGTTCAAGTTTTCGAAAGTCAATCGCTGAACGACGTACTTACAAAATCGTTACAACTGGTAAAAGTTGGAGGCAAAATATAATTAGCCGGATAACCGAGGTCTTCTGATTGGGCGTTATATTTTCTTTCCGTGGAGAAAAATGGTTTATGCATACATTTTTTTCCCCAGTTCTCAGCAAATATATAACACGAGTTCGAAGATCCACGTTAATTTTCTTTTTCATCTACGTAGCTCGAGTGTTTTAAATTAGAAAAAAGCTCACCGCCCGATGTTATTCAAAGTGGTTAGTATCTCTGAGCTGATGTCGAGAGATTTTTTCCTCCGATATTCATCCCTACAGTACAAGGTACAGCTAAGCAGCAACAGAGTCGGCAGTAGAGACCGTCGTATCTCTTATCTTTCCAGGCGAACTCACGATGACGAAGGTGACCTAATTGGAAAACTTACATCTTACAACGTTCTTATTGTATTTCTTTTTACCTTCAATTTTCCTTTTTTAATTTTTTTTCTTTCTCGTATAATTCGCTTTCTTTTTCACCTAACTTTCAGCTGTATAGGTATACACTTCGATAACGTTGATCTAATTTGGGAAACCTGAGGCATCCTTTTCAAGGAGCTTTTATACATCGAACGTACGTACTTTGGTTTTACACCGCACATAGTGCTGCACTTTAGGAAAATCTTGTTTTTTCTTCTTCTCCTTCTTTATCGAGCTATACAGCTTCGTGTGCATCTGGTTTCACGAGCGACACTTCCATTTTATTTTGATTCGAATGTTAATTCTTTATTCATGTTTCGTACCGTTAATTTGTTATTCCTTATTTCCATCGTACACGATTTTTGTCGAATTTTTACACCCTAACTTCCGACTATGAAAACGAACGAACCGCTTTCGTTACGAAAGACTTTCGACTGTTATCATGGTGTTCGAAAAATGGGAGTGATTATTGTCATGGGAAACCTTGAAAACGGAAAGAGTCAAGGGTGAAATAGATTTGCGCAAGCTTCCCCCCGTATAGTGAAAGAGAAAGAGTAAAATAAAAAAGGACAAGACAAAAAAGGGAAGTGGAAACCTTTTTCATGTGTCGCAAATTTTCCCCCCGTCTGCACGAAGCGTAACAATTGGGCTACGGAAGCTAACCCTGCAAAGCCCCGAAATATATGTATATACCTGCCCTCGAAACAGTATAATATAGAGTCTTCACATGAGGGGTAAAGGGTTGTGGATAATTGAATAAAAAATTTTACTACCCTACAGAGAGGGAAAATTACAGTTGAAGAAGAAAAAAACTCAACCCTGTTATTTTTATTGTTCGTAATGTAAACCATCGCGTCGAGTAGGCTAATTTTTGAGGTCACCGAAACCGGAATCGCGACATTCGGAAATGCAAGTGGATTCAATATATCTGTGGTACAGGTGTAAATAGATTTCGATAAATTTGAAATTCGCATTTCCCACGTTGCATAATATTATCAATGTATGTCGTACTGCATCGCTGTGATGGAATCATGGTGATTTTAATGAGGATGTTAAACCGATTGAAACCGTATTTAGCGTTTCGTCCATCAATTATAGAAGAAAATTATCGATTTTTTTTTTTTAAATGTACACGTAGTTTGCTTTGATACCCAATCAAATTACAGCTGTTCTCATGAAATACACGCGATTTTTGCAAACGCCGCAGCGTGCACTTTGTGCTCTGATCTCCTTTCGTCAAGCATTTTTTCTATTACTGCGGCTATAGAAGGACGCTTTGACGCATGATATGGAAATATCAAACGAGCTTTCATCAACGCTCTCAAGACGAATGTACCAACGATCAAATCTGCGGGTACCCACGAATCTCTCTGAATCCGAATCGGCGAGAACTCGCTGATTATCAGCGAATACTCGCTGATCGAAATAGGTACAAAAATATACCACTGGAAATTAGCGGCTAGTCACCGTTCGTTTCAGCAAAAAATTTCGTCACAGAACCAACCAGTGAAACTCCCCCTAATCGAATCAGTGAAAATTCGAGGCTGAGTTTGTCGTCTTCGGGCTGTTCCCGAAATGCACGAAACTATAATCCGCTGGTTTTTCGGTGAAAATGTCGTTCATTCATTGAAACAGCGAAATTTCCGCTGCTGAACATTGTGCATTTCTCTGTTGCAATATTGCTATATTCTAGCATACGGTGTATAGTTCATCCCTTAATCGTCTGAAAGGAATGTCCACGGTGAAATTCTCAAGGGGTAGAAAAAAAAAATATATATACATATGTATAGGAGACTCTCTACCGGTCTGGAGCGTCGGTTCAGGGAGGTGTGAGGATGGGGGATGAGTGGAAGTCGGAGTCTCCACTGTTTCGCAATTTTATGGCAGTGAGCAAGGAAGGTGACGACGCTCCAGACAGCTCGACGCGTCGGGTGTATAACGTCGTACCTCTTGCACCTACTCGTTAAAGAGTCGCGAAGAGGGAAGTTAGGCGAGGGAGAAGGGTGAGCGAGGACGGAGGTGAAAGTGACGTGGAACAAAAGGGGGACGCAAGGAAGTCGCTTTTTCAAGGTGACGCCGTCGTGATGACCTGATATAAGTACGCGCGGTCGCACACTCGCACCCGCGCATCTTCACGCATGCACATATACGTACGCGATATATAATATTCATGCACGCTTCGTATACGCACACATGTGGGACACGCACGAAGATACGGAGCTATAAGTACGGTACGTGCGTAAGAGATGGTTTTATTGATTTTGTTATTCTGCCTGGTTATAATTTACCGTCGTCTGACAACAACGTCACATTCCTCTAGTCCGTGACGTCGACGTGTTCTAAACGCAACGTAGGTATTGTATACATTGTGATATGTAATATTCATACGTAGTGTATAGTTGCTTAGCCGTGACGTACGCACGAAAATGTACCAGCGACGTCAGACTCTGTTGTTAGTCAAGGGTGGTTAATGTTTCGAAAGTGTGTTCGACTCGAGCACGGAATGAATCAGATACGTACACGTAGTTGCAAGACTGCTTGTATCGATGGGTTCAATTTATGAAGTTACATCAGAAAAACGTGGGGACAACTCGAAAACTTTGAACTTATGGGCTAGCCGTAATTGAAAGTAGGTGGCTTTTTAACACAAGAGTTAGGAATGGAAATTACAGAGAAACCGAACAGATCTCGGTGTTACACTTTTCTATTCGTTTCAAAATAAAAGAGTGTACAAAATCAATCGAGTTCCCAATTGGTCAGATAATAAAGTTTTTCACTCGGATCGAATCGATTGAAGAAAAAATGAATCTCGATTCTAGGAATTCAAGTAGGAGAAAAAAATCTTCGATCGAATCAACGAGAGAGTAACAAACTGATCAGGTTCGTGATTCGAGCAGTTATGAGTGAGGCAGAATAAATGGCATCGATTGCATCGGTAAAAAAAGAGAGAACGTTTCCAAATTAACTTCCATCTTGAAATGGTTATGAAAGTTTCCATAGTTGATGAACGTGGCGGGAAAATGACCAAACACTACTCAATAATTACACTCATTTCTAACTAAAAATTTTACACGCTGGATACCGTATGGGTTCGGAGTTTAAATTTTCTACATTTTTTAATAATTATCAACTTGTTACAAAGCAAATTCTGGCGTAGAAAAAACAACGTTGTTTTATGTAGCGGTAAACATTTGCCGGATAATATCCATCAAGAGACCTGATGAAATTCGGAGTCTCAATAACGAAAATATAGTTTGTTGAAAATCCAATCAACGAGTAGGCACAGGTGTTTGTACGCATACGTGCATGTTAAACACACATACATGCAGCTTTACCAAAAGCGGTTTTTACCTAGCATGCGAACATACGTATATACACACATTCGCTATACTATATTGCCCGTGCTCTCGAAAATGGAAACGTTAATACCCATACCACAACGATTTACCGTGAGATGCGCATGCAAACATCGATGGTGCACATGCACATTCGTGATACGTTGTGGAAATAGAGAAGTGCAATCAAAATTTGCGAAGGGAACAAAAAAAAAAAAAAAAAACAAGAAAGATAACCTCCGGTCTGAACCTACAAACGGGCTAGAAGGTTGAAATCTTTTGACGATGTAGCAACTGCATCAGAAAACCGCAGCTACATGCGTAACCGAATTTCGAACCTAATTGGGTAAATTGATGTTAATACTCGGCGTATTAAATCTAAGTGACATTTATTGCCGCGCGATTTACTTGTACACATAGTTTGAGTAAACTTGCATCGTTAGGTTCCACGTGCTGAAGATGCTGCGTTTAAGATACCCGCAGTAATAACGTGTACATACCACCCCTCAACTCTTCCCTGGCGTACTACGGTTGCTGTAATTAAATATAATGGGAAACGTCATGTTTTTCATTAACAAAAATCAGACTCAGAGATTAATTGGTGAGAAGATATTTTATTACACTCGTAATACCAGCGTACAACACGCAATCTGTCACGCTGAAACGATACGATCCTTCTTCCTTTATAGGTGCTACGTATTATATTATTCGAAATGAGAAGCACGTTGTAACACCCCGTAGTGGGTGAAAAAGTGATTTCCTCGCGAAATGTCTTCGCCCGTTACGTTCGGCTCTCGAAAGCTTTTGTTTTTCCCTTCACAATTAATCACTCGCAATTGATATTATCATAAAAAAGAAGCGTTGATTTACTACGACGTGGAAAATTGAAATCTTTATGCTTTCACCTGGAATAAACACGTCGGACACTATTTTTTTTTTTAATTTCAATTTCTCGCCGACGCACGTAGTGATCAATTAAAAAGCGAGCATTCGTAACGTGTGGGACAGTCGATAACGAATCATCCCAAATGATGTCAATTGCATATTTGTAAGCATTATTATTTATCCAATAGTTTTCACCTTGGTAACCAAAATTTTTTTTCCCACTTAAAAACAAAAAAGACCTTTTGTTGAAAGTATAAGGAGAGCTTTCTACGGGTCGACAATGGAGGCGTCTAAAGAATGCGAACTGAAGTCGGTATATAAAGTTGAAATTGATTCTTCGACGTTGGAGAGCGCATACCGAGAGCTAGATGTATTTTATAGCGTCTCTGCAGCAGTCGAGTTGGCAAATGAAGTTTTGAAAAGATCATCGCGAAAACGTCAGACGGTGTCTCATTACCTTCTAAGATGTCGAAGGAAGAAGAAAATAAATATGGACAAAACGATATAGACCGAGTGGTAGAAGAATAACGAAATTTTTTTTCTTCGGAAAACTATAGAAAATAAAAATAAAGAAGTGAATGAATAGAAGATAATAAAAAAAAAAAAAAAAAAAAACCGTCCGTAAATTGTTACGTGCACCAGGGCGAGGATAACCCAACAACCGAGAGATTTCAGGACGCGCGCGTCGCTCGACTCGAGATGCTGATGCGGAAGTTAAACGATTCAAACTTGAATCGAAAATCTGTAAAAATGACTAAAGTTTAGTTCAACAATTTAAACTTCATCTTATCCGTTCGTCGGTTCATCAGCACCCTAGAAAAATAAGTTGACTTATCTACTCGTCGCTTATACGGCGCTCAATTTATACAGAAATCTTCTGAATTATGACGTGCGTCAATTCCGCATGATCTGGATGACTCTCGACCGTCTGTATCGGATTTGGTATCGCCTGTTTCGGCACAACCGCCGTGAATGTAATATTCACGAACAAGATGCAGCAAAAAGTGAAATTTCCAAGTTCGAATTTTACATTTTAACAGGTTGATTAGTCCAGGTCACTTTTAAGATTAATTACGATCCCCGCGATCTCGGTGCAAATTTCGGATGTAACGAACAACTAAACGGTGTTAAACGTAATTTGGTTAACGGAGGCTCAGATTCATTAATACTGGTACGGTTGGAAAGTTTCGTAGGCTCCGTATCCCGAAGGCGAGGGTATTACAGAAAAGAGGGTGAAGTACGATAACCGTTGGTGGTGGGTTTTGCTGAAAGAGTTTTTCCAGAATATAAATCAAGATCTACGGCAGATATGTGCATAATATAGGCGTCTTGACCTTTTCCAAAAGCAACTCATATATTTCGCACATCCGCGGTAACTCGATTTACAAAAAATTATTTACAACTTTCCTAATAAATCAAGCTCATAAATCACAAGCTTCAACTTGAGCGTATAATATGAAAAAGTTGAAGTAATTCCACGTCGATTAATTGGAGGAAAATTAACGAGTCCAAATGTGCTTTTGGAAATAGAGAAGGCAACTGAAAATGATCGTCGCGCGTGGTCTTCGATTCCTTCGGAATCTGTTCCGTTTCTCTACGAAATCACACGGATTGAAATAATATTGATTGAAAAAAAAAAAGAAGAAAGAAAAACATATTTTCGATCGTTCTTCGTACGCAACATATGTCAAGGAATTTAAAAAAATTCCATAAAACGTATAGTTATAAAATTCTTTTTCCGTCCTATAAAATTTTGTAAGCGGACGTGGTATTACCCACACATAGAGTTTTTTTCATCACAAAGTTTGTCTACGAAATCTGAAGATCACACCACGCGATTCGCGAATTTCTATATCGCTCGGCTAGAAACCACGCATGCAAATGACGAAAGTTTTTAAGCGCCCTGATTTTTCATAGGTTCGACTAGACACACCGGAACCATTCGATATCCCACGTAGAAAAGTTTTTACAACATACGGAAGCCATCGTAAATATGAGATTTATCATGAATGTTGACGCTCGTTATAAACAAGTTATCGGTGCGCTAGTCTCATATTATTGAAGACAGTTCATCGCTAGAGGAATACTAGATATGGGTGGGATCCTTCCTGAAAGTGGAAACATCTTCACATGCGGAAATGCGAAAGCCCTAGAGAGACCCTGGCGATGCGCAGTTATGTTACGACTGTACGTAGTATGAATTTATACAATTATTATATCCGATTCGCAAAGAGAACCGCTCTGAGGGATTGGGTGAATTCGTATACAGTACAAAGTTTGAAATGATTTTCTAATTTTCAGTCAGTCATAAATGTGTATACGGGAATCGGGGGGTGTCCGAAATTTTTGTACTATCGCCATTAATTTGATATCGTAATAATATTTTTTTTTTTTTTGCTTTTATTTTCAAAAGCTGCAGACTTACGCAAGCGTGGCGTCATCGGGGAGCCCAAAGAGTGATTGACCTGCAAAAATTAGTGACAGATTGATGGAAATTGATGATGAAGGTAGATTGGAATTAATGGCCCACCCGGTAAATACGCGCTGGTAGAAAGTCAAAACGAGTCAGATGGTCGGTCGATCGACGACCCGAGACGCCCTTTTCGGTTATGCAGACTTTATCCTTCAACCTCCAACGGCGAGTTGCTGGAGGTAAATATTTTTCACTTACTTCTCCTAATATCGTCAAACCTGCGACGCATGGACACGCCGATCTCGGTTATTAAATCATATTCTCGCGCCCTTCTATCTCAAACAAACTCCGATATTCATTTTAATTCCGCAAAAATATTTCACACCATCTTTATCCCCCAAGTTCCAGGCAGAGATTCCATGTATTTTGCACCCCCGTACGAAAATATTATTCCAATATCTACCTTTCTGATTGATTTTACGATTACTTTCATCCACTCAATTTATTTTCAACTGTGCCGATCAGCTGTTTCAATAAAAATTTACCGTTAAAGCCAAGTTTTTTTTTCTTTTTTTCCTATTCTAATTGCTTCCAATCCAACGATCCCCTGGATAATTCCAATAAATCAAGTGGAGTAAAAACTAAAAGAACAAAAACTAAAAAGAGCGAGTATACTGCTGTGTATCTGTGTCTTCTTATAAAAAATGAGAATGAAATTGAATAAACATGGAAATTATGCCATGAAACCTCGTTTGACTTTTAAGTGTCCGTAGGGTCCGCTTAGCGGGTGGAAAAATAATGATTTTCTTCCGTGTTCTACTACCTGAGCGATCTAAATTAATTATTGATAAAGTAGCCTTTCACGGAAAATTTGAATCCCCATGAAAAACGGGAATTTTCAGTCAGCTACAACGGAAGCTTCATATCCTCGGTGATTTTGGACATGGGTCCAAAACGTGTTGAACTTAATACAGCGGGCAGTCCTCGAAACCCGGGAGATCCTAGAATCTGGACGGATCTTGTGATATGACAGGCCAGCAGTACCGCAATGTCGTCCTTCACGTTCCGAGGTTGCCTCCGATGAACACACGTCAAATATCGGGGTAACAAACCCTCGCGTATTTGTCTGACACACTTGAACACAGTGGTCCGTAGAGGTTGACTTCAATTCGGTTCGCTTACATGGAACGAATTAATCTTTGCCAGATCAGCAGCAGCAGCAGCAGCAGCAGCAGAAGCAGCACGAGGGAAGAGAAGGGATATCCATGGCGTACTGCAGGGTTCGGTTATATCATATAGTTACGGGAAAATGTCGAATAGCGGGTATGAAAATTGGTATAGACGTCGCTCACCTGCGCCCATATCGCATAATATCCAGGGAATGGGATGATTTATTACTCAATATCACAGCTCCTGGCGTATTAAATTTGTCCAGAATTTTCCAATTGAAAGTTTGACGTTAAAAGATCCATTGACGAGGCTTTGCTCGCTTTGCCGAGATTGTCCGTTGAATTATCAAGTGCCGAACGGACGGCGGTGTATCCGAGCGATTTCAACCTCTGACGCTTTTTGTCGGAGGAGG
This sequence comes from Athalia rosae, assembly GCF_917208135.1. Lineage (NCBI taxonomy): Eukaryota > Metazoa > Arthropoda > Insecta > Hymenoptera > Athaliidae > Athalia > Athalia rosae. Next base: position 14,284,867 of record NC_064026.1, read on the forward strand.
CATTTTCGGTTTTCTCCTCAGTGTATATCCTTCGAAATTCCGGAGGATATACACTTGTGCAATTTCGTAATTACATCGACAAGAAGAAAAATGTTGTGATTTATTTCTCGAAGTCGACAGATTGTTCTAGAAAAAAAGGGGGGGAAATGTGGAGTGCGTTTAGGGAAAGATATAGTAGTTGCAAACTCCCCTATCCAGCATCAAAATCCTGACTAGGGCGTAAACCGAGGACAAAAGGAAGAAAAAATGGAAATCGATGCTCCTTACTCTGACCTTCGGTTGTTTCGAGTTACAAAAGGATCACCGGGGGAAAATCTCCACAATCGGATTTGGACTTTCGCTCATCGTATTCCCGAGATGGTTCCTTGTTAGGTACGTCGTGAGGCAATTCGCCACTTCACTTTTGCGATTTCATCTGATTTTCGAACAAACTAACAAATTACCAGTAATTTTGAAATCCTATGCTGTAATAAAATCGCGAAGAAGATACGGTTATTGCAGTAAAAAACCGCATTGGCGTGAAAAAAAAACGGCGAGTATATCCAGTGAGTTATTTTCTATATTTTTTTGGCAGTATAACATGGATGACGAGGACTCCATTATACCCAGCTCACCGTACATGGATCGGTGAATTGTTTTCGATAAAATCTGTTGAAATAAAAAAATACAGGTAGTCAACAATAGCTGGTATCCATAGCCATGTAACAAACATGATGTTTCACTATTTACTACATACTTTACTACTATCATAGATGTTCAACACATCTATGCTACTATACAGCGGAATCAGAATCGACTGAAAAAGGGAAAGAATAAAAAGAAATAAAATCGCCGTAGTTCAATTCCGTGGGATTTAAATGTAACGAACGAATTTTCTCCAAGGTATATTTCCGGAAATGAAAACGTGCGAGTGAGAAAAGCTGGACCTAATTTTTGCGATAGTTTTTACGTCCGATCCTTCCGACAGAGAAAATGAGTAGAATGCCAGGTATCAAGGTGCGAAAGAAGCTACGTAATATCGTTGGAAGGGCACTCGAATTTTTTTTTTCTTCATCTTCCGCTCATCTGGTCACCTGACGTATACGCCTCGAGGAGGCAACCGGTACAGCGATACCGTATAGGAGAGCTGATGAAAAACGGTGCAGAAAAAGGTTGCCGCGCCAGGTCGGAAGAAAATGAAGAGCATTTTCCAATTTTCTCGCGAATATGAGGCGGCTGCGGATACGAGAGCGCGGGGATTCTGGAATCAAGAATGCGTCGGACGTGCCGTTGATACTGATTGAGCAAGGGGGTTGAGGAAGCTACAGCCACGGAATGATAACATTGGCAAGATCTCCGGTGCGACGGGAGTAGCGGCAACGGCAAAGGCACCGGTTGCCATCGCGTCGCGTCACATCCCCAGGACCTTGCAAGAAGGGAAAAGCCGGCGCAGCGCGGGCGTCGCGACGCCAAAGTGAGATGAGGAACGAGCGCATGCAGGAGGGAAATATAAGGGGTGGAAGGGAAGAACAGGCACGAAGCTCACCCTTTATATATATACGCTGTCTAGCTCACGACTCGCGCGATACCTTTCACGGCGTACTACGCTGTCCCGATATGATACAAAACCCCTTGAGAAAGCCAAAGGACACGTACAGAGGGCTATGGAGAATTTCGGGATCCGCGTTCCCCTTCTACCGTGAATATATGTATGTACGTACATCCCTCAGTCTGTAGCAACTTATCGCACTTCCTGCATAAATAATTTCATCCATTGAGACGGAATTCGAGTAAAATTCGTGTACTCGTTCCCCCACATTATAACTATGCTGTATAATGTATACGCTGCAGGAAAACTCTGGAGACAACCTAAAGAGTGAAGAGGTCCCTTCACCTTCTTTCGAGGATTCGTGACGTCGATTAATCAGTCGTTTTAGAAATTACAGGAGTTACGTGTACGTGGAAAACTTCGCGTCATTATCCCGAACGATACTGAGTGACTAAATTTTCGTACCTGCGGGAATCCTCGGTATCGGGATGAATGTGACTTTATTTCATTTGAGGCACTTTGAGTGCTGACTCGGTTTCTCGATAATATCGGATCGAAACGGCTATTTTTTTGTTACGGTTCTACGCAGGTACGACACCAATCGAGTCATTCGAATAATCAACCGTTTCCGTTATTTCATTCCAATGCTTTTTGAATTCTCCGACTGAATCCGTGCGCTCGAAGAATCGCTAATTAAATTGAGCGCTAAAGTACCTACCTCGATTCGTCGATCCGCATTGTTTTCAATGAAACTTTCGACCGTTGAGCTAATCGAGTCCGCTTTGATCTGAGTTTGAAAATTATCGACAAGCTATCGTTTAATTTTCATTGGACGATCACCGTCGCTGTAACCCGTGTAATAAAGTTCTCTCAAGACCAAAGTTTTCAAATTTCACATGATTCGAATTCCGCAGCTTATTAATTACGTGCAAGTGTGTACCTACAAAATCGAAGCTTCGAAATGACATACGTCAGCAAGTTACTAGGTGTAACATTTGCCCGTAGAACTAGACACACCCGTATATCCCGCCAAATCTGATGAATAGTTTAATACTTGGGCTCCGCAGCGCGGATATAACCGCGATATCCGATCCAAATCTAAATCCGAATGATATCCATATTCATCGGCGTAACAATTGCCGTGATTATAGTAGGTTATAGGTATGTAACGTACACACATACTTAAGTCTATCTCTGATATAGAGGAGTTCGGTAGCTCGAGACCAACTTTGGTCGTGAATCGGTAGCGTGTTCGAGTCAATAATGTCCCGGAGCCATTAACACGGTGCGAGATATCTCCCCCTGATTAACTGCCATTTCACGTATCAAGTATCTATATGAACATACTTGTCCGTACATACATATATATGTAAATCTACTCGCGCATGACTCGATAATCTCTATTCTGCAATGATTGCAATGAATTTTTCGTCCGATATCGCACACACCGAATGTCAGATTATTTTTCATTTCTATCTCTGTGGAAAAGTGAGGCGTTCGCTCCTCCGGTTCCACAGTCCCAAGAATAGGTGCGAAGTATCCATCCTTTGACTTTTATTTTCTCTTCGTCTCGCATGAATCGTTTTCAGCAAAAATTTCCCCCTAATTTTTTCATTTCGCAATATAACGTAGAGTAACTTCGTGGGGTTTCCCCATCAACTAACTATATCGGTATCATATATAGCCGTCCGGAAAGTACGTCTAAATAAAATGTACAAAGTATTATCCAGATATATTCTCGCGCCGAAATGAATTTCACCCTTATTTTACCGATTCGAATAACGTCGTCTTCTTTCCCGTGTTTCTACGCCCTGCGCTGCAATTCGTTCACGTTGAAAACTTGAAAGAAAATCATCTGTAGCAATATTACCACTACTTTGCGGTGCGCGATAATTAAGCATCGTTTTAATTCCACTTACTTGGCGTTTATCTCCCTACGTCGCAGCCTCGAGAAAACTTGGCTCGAAAAGCAAAACAATTACCGGACAAGTTGAAACATTCGACGATTGATATCTTTCACGTGACGATCTCACCGGTATCGGTGGATCGCGTATTCAGGCGTAAAGAAAAATAATCGGGATAAAAAAAAAATAAATAGTACAGAACGACTGTTAGCGTATGAATCATGCATACATACATACACAGACCGCGCGAATATCACAGACGCGAATGAATAATTGAATACTTGAATAAATAATTATATCAATTTTTCTAGAGCCGACGTATACACGGGGCAAAGTGGAAGTAAAAACGCTTCGTTGCATTTTGAGAGGGTTTTACCGAGTCGATCCGGAACTTGAAAGCTGCCGAGTCCGTGACGTCCCTCGAGATCCTTCGTTACCATTCGATGTCCCCCTGTCTTCAAGCTTACTAGCCTGTCCTTACTAGCTTGAAAGCCTTCTCCTTTGCGGATTCAGTGCGATAATTTCACGGAGACTGTGAAGCTACCGGTGAAACATTCGTCGCCGGAAATTCTTTTACGGTAAAATCTTTCGCCGTGCCTTGCTCTTCCCGAAGGATATAGTGTGTAGGATAAGGTCGGCCGATATATGGAGCATCTGCGACTATCGGACCATTCACATCTCCGGGGTGAATGATATAATGTTGATTGAAAAATCTGTGGCTTTGCATTCGACTTTTATTCATGGAAGAAATCCACTATGAATATGGTTTGGTCATGTGACGCGGCTTCATGTGAAAAATACGGGGGAAGAGACAAGAGAAAACAAAAAAAAAAAAAAAAAAAAAAAAAAACCACTCTTTGCACGGAACAGTTTTTGGCACATGTTTGGTTCATGTAATTATACCGACGCTACTTTTCAGCGATCAACTTACAGGGCTGCCAGATGAAAAATATCATTCGGTAGATGCGATCGGGTGTCAAGAGATTTCAATCGATTGATGTGTTTCGTAAAATGAATTTCCCTATGATCTATATACATTTTTCAAATCCTATTTTATCCAACAGGATCGAATTACACCCTTTATAAATTTTGTTGGAAGGGAAGAGGAGGCAATTTTTCATTTGTTATTATTACGGGTGCGCCTCTCCATTTTCTTCTAGCATCACGTTTTTCATACGTGCGGTAGACGTACATATATCTCTCGATTACAGGAACATGCCCGTTCAAACGCAGAGCTTTTCTTCTCGATCTATACCGTGTGTTCGCGCGAAAAGTATTCGTATATCCATATCCATATCCATATCCGTATAATAGAAGAATCGATGAGTTGGAGTTGAAATACTTTTACCATTTCAATACAGGATCGGACCATCTCTTTCAAGGTTCAAGGTATCCAAACCGAAATTAAAGAAGATTCTACTTAAATGGGCAAAATTTTTTCCATTCCAACTCATTGATTTCTCCGTAGATACTCTCCTCGTGGACACCAGGTATATATCTCTTATGGTACCTAATCATCTTCGACCTGAAAATTAAACGAACTGTGAATACTTTTCCTGTGAGAGTTTCATGCCAACTCGACACAACTTTGAAAACCGGCTTCATGACCATTCGATGGCCGATTTCTTTTTGACCCGGTCCAGCCTCAAAAGGCTGCAGTTCTTTTAAAAATTTCTCTTATTTTCTGATCAAGTAATATGCATTCATAAAATTCGGAGAATTAGTAAAAAAAACCGATATACTAATTGAAAAAAAAAAGATCGCCCGGGGATTCATTGGAATTTCAGAGGGTAGAATACGCTCGAGTATTAAATCTCTCCTCGGTACATAAATTTGAAATTGTTGAATTGGCGCCATATAATATACGAAGAGCAATTACCCTGGGCAGGGCATCCGCACCCGGAATAACGCGAGTTAAACTAACAAGAATATAATTCTCTTGAGTTCAATTCACATGCTCAGTATTCGCGAGGTTATAACCTTCGTATATAATTATCCGATGCCTCGGGCGCCGTTATTATGATATACGTATGTACGTATACTCTACCAAAATACCATCGCTGGCTGCAGCTGATGTAAAATGTGATAGAGAACCGAACGATGAAGACCTCGCGGTCGCAGCAGATTGTAAGCTCGATGGCTCGAACGCGTACGTTGGACTAGATAACAATATCGTTTGAAGGTGGAAACGTGATTTCATAACTGTGTAATAGATACGAGGAATTTTTCACCGAACCAAGTATCTAGCTTTTTCCCGGTACTCGATTCACGCTATCTTTCACCAACCTCATTGATTTCAGTTCCGAAGCTCGTTCACCGAAAAATTGTGATTTCAAGAAAAATTCAACAGCACGGTGGATAAAATTCTTCGGTTCCGGTCTGCCGTATGTTTCAGAACAATTGGCGGTTTCACCATCGTGTGCGACGATCTATTCATAGATATTTTTTTTCATACCACGTGACGGTTTTTGATTAGATAATATTAACGTACATGCGAGATGTAAGATTTTCACTCTTCGTAAGAATTTCAACGTTTCACGTGTCATCCGTTGAGCCAGATTAGCGCGGTACCCGGGATGACATAAGCGCCAATCTATTTTTTTCCACTGTCAAGGTCGAGGTCATGTGTACGCGTACGCTGTACAGTTCTGAGTGGTTCTACGATGTTAAAGAGGAAAATGAAGCCAGCCTATCAGAAAGTCAGCGGATCGATCCGCCGGTGGCCATGGTGGAGTCGACGAGTCGGAAACCTGGTACTACTGTGTCAGTATAACGTAGTATGCGTTTGCGTACAGTGAAACAGGCGCATGTGTTGTCAATTCTGATATTGTCGCTGTCCGTTACTTGGTACAGATCGAAGCTATACATAAATATAGCTTCTGGGGATGTCTACTTGATTAAAAGTGACCGTGAAGTGCGACCGATCGGTGCAACAATCGTTAACGATTGTTCGTGTAACGTATGCGTACCAAGCTTATGAACCGCAATATTTACACTCCGCGCGATTGTCGCGGGATATACGCTGCTGACACGGGAACGTGCACATGCTTCCCACACACACACGCTGCAAAATATAACCACGCGTGTCACGAATAGAACGAACGCTCCAACGGATGTGCTGTCTTTTTGCTGTTATTTTTTTTTGCGGGAGGGAGAAGGAAAAGGTAGAACGAATCGAAACGTAAGAGCGGTGACGTCAATCTCGATCATGGACCGAAACAGAGAGTATGAACCGGGATTATATATCGACGATACGATATGTATATATTGTACGTTTACATAGGGCATTCCGTGCCAACTCGAGTAGATTAGGACTCCGGCTATGTAATCTTTGTTTCATATTTTGAAACGTGTTGGGTGATGCAGTAGCACCAAGAAGAGTTCCAAAAAAAATTCACCGTCACCACCCAACCATAATTTAGCAAAATGGAGAAAGATAGAAAAACAAAAAGAAAAAAAAAAAGAAAAAAATGGTAAAACCGCTGAGTGTGGAATCGGTATATCGCGATCTACGCACTTGTAACACGAAAGTTTTGATGTCATATTCTATTCGCGGTGCGCGTCTGATTGTACGTGCTCAGAAGACCGCTGATTGTCAAGAACTAAATTGTTCAAGTGCTCAATCATATCGCCGTAAATTGTTCGCCTGGAGAGGCAGCTTGTTCGAATCTTTCGAGCACGAGAAGCCAGTAGAGATGCCTCGTATTTGGCAAATTTTCCTTACGTACTCCTGAAAAGGCGCCAAATCTATCGGATGTAAAGCCCTCTGTAGAGAGCGTCAGATTCGATCGTGGAGTTTCACTTTCCACTCTTATCGTGATTACAAATAAATTTTTTGCATTCGGAAAAGCTCTCGAGGTCCACATTGTTTTTTTTTTTTTTTGATAATTTTTGTTTTTTGGAATTAGATCCAGGCCGGAAAAAAAAATGGCGTCTTTCCAAAGAAGTAGGGAAATAAATGGGCCCGCGAAAACTTCGAAAACTGAAGAAGGGCGCAATAACATAGTGATAAATGTTGAAAGTCTCGTTTATAATTTCTGAATGGTTAATGTGGTTCGCGTGCGTGGTTTCATGAAGTTTCCCCAGTTTGCCGGCAATTAAGATAAGCCACCGTATGCCTTACTCCGGCCGGGCCAGCCGCGGCCGCACCGCGGCTTGCATTTCACGTGCGAGTAAATATATGATCAGTCTGACATTTGATTTGCCGCACGATTTTTACCCACACGGCCGTTACACGTACACCACTTAATCCATTCTATCGATTCTAACGCTATTATTAGCTCGCGGGACATTATATACATCTATGTATGTGAAATTCCAGCGATGCATCGTTTTCATCATCATCATCATCATCATCATCATCATCATCATCACCACCATCCGTAGTGCTTCGCCATCTCATCGCATTTATATTTATACCGCAGAGGGTGTGTATACGTTAGGCCATAGATATGTATGGTTAGGCTAAGAACCGAGAACAATCACTGTTACGAGCGAAGACGTTGACCGCGATGTCTGGTTGGTTTTTTCTTTCTTTCTCCAATCGACGCGTTGTGATATTTGTTTTTTCGCTCGGTGACGCGCTCCCGATCTTCGAGCGTTACACGCGTAACGGGTGAAACGTCTGATCGAACATTTGAAATAGACCAGAATTAGAAAATGGAGAAAATATAGAAAGACGACAGGGAACGGGTGCGGGGTAAGGAACCATAGAGGTGTCGGATGGGGAACTAGGGGTCAACCTCTTCTTCCTGGGCCGTCGGGGTGGGCAGACGTCCTTTATTCGACGGATGAGTAGTTCATTACGATATATTTTCATAGAGTTCTGTACGCCAGGGGGACCGAAGAAATATTGAAATTCTGTTACAGTGAGCGTCCAGGCAATTGATGATTTATCTATATCCTTCAAATTTCAAAATGAATATAATATTACACATGTACAACGAATAATCGGCAGGGTAATCATCGGTGTCGGTAATGAAGATTATAAAAACGTGGCGTATATTCGCATATTTACTTAGTGAAATGGAGTTCAGATAATAGGGCATGTACACGTCCGCGAAGACTAGAATTGAAGAAACTGTTGAAATAACCGCAACTTTCTGCTGGGTTCTGATCCATTCACTTTAACAAGCTGGAATACCGGTGTTCCTACCGCGACATGGTCTGCATGTCGCGAGTTTGTAAAGGAATTTTCAGTCGTATCGAGTTCTGCGATCAAAAACACTCCTTTTCAATCTTTCGAGCGTTTGGGTAACGACAAGATTATCATTTATAAAGTTTCTTTTTCAACTTTCTAATTAGACATTTTTTTTTCACGAATAATTGATGAAAAGACGACCCCTGATTAGCTCAGATTTTAAATCTCTAATTACGTCCATAACGTATTTAATTTATCGCATAATTGAATTCCATCGTCTGGAGTTACTTTGACGATCTTTCCACATTTTTCGCGACGTTATGTCGTATATTTTACTTGCGTACGTATTTCATTACGATAATCTCGTCTACTGTGCTCTCCGCGGCGAACATAAGCTTACACATTTGTGGATTCGAATGGAAAACGAAGAGAGCGATCTTCCAAAATCAAAGAACCTCACTCACAATTTAACTCAAAATCTTCTGATTCAACGGAAAATCATTCGAAACAAGTTAAACAGACCTGGTCGAGATTCGCTGAACTTTGTCAATCCGATTTAAGAAATGGGTAGATACGCTACATTCTTTGAAAATTTAATTTATACCGAAGGTTATTTATTTATTTTTTTTTTTTCATTCGTGCAAAAAGATTTTAATTATTCCAAGGGAAGATCAAAAATCTACATGCATATATACATCCTCGTACCAGGTTTTTTTTTTTATTCTATTTTATTTTTTTCCGTCGAACCTGTCCATTGTCGTCCGGTCTCACACGGACGAAAGACACAATCATATAATTTTTCACGCTTACAATTAGCTATATTTCAAAGCAGTGGCAATAAAAATTCTCATCAGTCCAAACAACGAATTAGAAATAACGTTCTTCTGTCAAATGTTCCCCGAACGGTGGGAGCAACGGGGGTAAATTAATTCAATAATACCAGTACCCGGTAGGTGCGTACGTACGAACGTACACTAGGTGATTACGGCCAGTTACAGGATCGATAGAATTCGCATCGTCGGAACAAGGCTCTGTATTATCGGGACGATTCCCAGAGCTTTTCAACCGTTAATTTTAATTGCCGTGGGATATTATTCGGCTCGTCTGTCAACGCGTCAAGCTCGATATACTATTCGAACCTCGCATGGCGCAGTAGCGACATTTAATTTAATGTTTGTGGAACGAAACTTTATTATTTCATCTTCCGACCCTTTGGAGTCCGTTTGAAGCGTACGTGCGGCGTGTATCTCTGTCGAAGAGAAATACTTTATCATTTCACCGATAGTAAAACGGAATTAATCTTGAAAAAGAGCAAAAATCTGTCCGAGGAATTTTATCGAATAGCGATTCACTTTCTTTTTACAGTTTCCCGATGAGATCGCAGCATTTCGGTGTTGCTCTTCGAAAATCTTGGCGTGAAATTCGTGAGATCATAATACTTCGTTACTGAAACTTCCGACATTTTTTTCTATCTGACAACGAATTTTTTTGATTTTCTCCTCTCCGATGTCCCTGAAACTATTATTCTTGACAGGTGTTATTGAACAATCCTTTTTTCCACAACAATTTGAGGGTGAAAAATATATGCTCTCGTGTATGTCGTGACACGGCAACACTTTAACGCGCGATTGAATGTATTCAATCTGCACGATCAAAAAATATATACAATGCGTGTAACACTCGTCGGAATGCATGTGCACGTGCAGGTAAGTAGCGGTGATCGAAAACAAATGATAAAATATAATAACGTCGAATATCGATAAACAGATAATCCAATCCGTTATCTGCAGTTGTGATTAGAATTGAAGCGTTACGATCGTCCGTGACTATTGAATATTTCTGCGCGTTATACTCAACTCTAACGAGTCGGGTTAATCATGAGTTACGTTGTGCACAAGACTTGGCAATCCGGACGGATCGGTAATTTCGTAAAGAGGTGGACAAGTGTTCGATTATTTGGAAATGCGTGTCCAGCGTCGGGAGCCACCGAAAATGCAGTGGAATCCAAAACAATTACGTGGGAGGAGGCGAAGCCTTTTCGAGAGATTCCCGGACCGAAAGCGCTTCCGTTGATCGGTAACCTCCACAGATTTCTACCGGTCATCGGTGAGTCTTCTTTGATTATTTTAACGCTGATGTTTAATTCAACAATGCTCGTGTCGCTCTAGCCGTCTTATCAATAATATAAGTTAGGATGATAAGTGAGGAATCGAGTGATCGGAGTGTGCACTCGAATAATGTATCACGGCATCCGTCTATTCTAGAAACCCTAATAAAAGGAAACATAGCGAGCTGCGGGGGAAATAGGTGGGTTGGTTGGATCCATCCACACGGATCATCTATCGTGAATGGAATTCGGTTGTTTTTTTTTTTTTTTTTTTTTTTTTTTTTTTAACCGCGTCGACAAACATTTAATGACGCTAGATATATCGAACTAATTTTCGCGTTATATTTTCGTACCTGAAATTGCTTCGATGTATTTGCCAAGATCCTTTGAAAAGAAATCAGCTGGATGAGCTGTGCTTCGGCCGGTGTACGATGTGGACTGTGAGAGATGTGAGAATATTTTTGTTTCACCACTTGTCGTGTCGGACTTCTAGACTCCTGGGTCCCATTCTTCTATATTATTCGCATCACTTTGTTCAGAGAATTTGTTGAATCAGTTCGAGTCTATTTGTTGTTTCGCCATTGATCGGGAAGAGGGAAAGCAGAAGAATGTAAAGCCCTCGAGCATTCGGTAGCACGCTTACTATGCATAGATATATTAACTGTGCGACTCTGCGGTCAGAGATTGAAAATTGATTTTTTCCTCCGTGAAGAAGTTTCTCCACTTTCTCCGATCTATGCGTTCGACTGTATGCATACAATACGTAAACCCATTACTTTTGCAGGGATATACGGTATACGATTCAGCAGCCGCGACTCTGAGGGCTTCCTCTCTTTTATCGTATCGACAAAAGAAATATCCACCGCGAAAAGAGAAACGAATAAAATGGAAAATAATGATGATAACAAGCCTCTCGGTTCGTCACATGCATAGCGGTATTGGATTGAGTGTACGTGTACTAAACGACGAGATTGAGGGTCGGATATTGAAGTAAAATTAGTAAAGATCGTACGATAGGAAAAACGTAATATTAAGCCAAGTAATTTGATTCTGTAAGAATTTTCAGTAAGGTTCCCGCGTCTCGCGACCAGATCGGAAATTGCTTAATTAAAGAAACAGCGCTTTGATGGTATCCAATCTACCCCCGGCGAAGATTAAAACGATAGGATTCCAAGGAATATATAAAAGTTTCTAGACTAATTTAGATTACTCTGTCAAATGTCCGATCGCCGTACCGAAGAATTCACGCTCGTTTCGATCGCGATTCAAAATACATACGTTTTTCCCTACGTCTCGTATTTCGTTTCAGGTGAATTTTACGACAATGACAAAAAGGACAACTCTCATTTCATGAAAAAATTACGCCAAGACTTCGGAGACATTATTCGTGTCAGCGGACTGCCCGGACTTCCCGACCAGATTTTCGTTTATAATCCGGACCTGGCTGAAAAGGTTGGTATAAGGCTGAACTTTATGGAAAAAAAGGAAAGAACGTCCAACAGGCAACACTCGTTCAACTCTTGATTCAAGTATGAAATATTTAATAGCGAACTTGTCGCAAGATTTCGTACATTGAGAATAAAAAAAAAAAAAAAAAGAAATCCGGACCCCGATTTGGACGAAAAAAAAACAAAAAAAGATTTTTAACAACGTGCGTACGCTTTTCGGAAAAACCTGACTACACACAATGTGGCTATCACGTTACCTGCGGTCGGAAGCAGAAATCACAGGAGTAGCTACTCTCGGCGCATAGATATTAAATTTTCGTCATTTCATGCGGAATTTCTATAAAACAGCCCTTCCGCTTTTCCCACTCATCGCTGCATTAACGAGGTTTATAAACGCGTCACTAACTCTCACGGTTTTGAAACTGAAGGGTACTTTGGAAGTGCAACTTTCTGCGTACCACTTCATACCGGTATCACATGCGCTCGTCGGAAGTGCATTTTGTTCCTTTTTTTTTCATCCGGATCGGCCGGTATGGAACCCGAACAGTTTCAGCATAACGAAATCATCGCATCAAGAATAAAGGGTACAGTAGAGCAAAGGTATTTCAGGGCACAATATTGAAATTTTTCGATCTCTCTCTTCAGCCTTTGTCTTGCAAAATAGTTGACCAATCTATATTTGAAATTCGGAAAATGAAAATTTCTATTTTTCTTCAAGACCTATAATGACGACACATATGAGTTACATTTATTTTGTCATCGTCATTATTTTATGTACTTTGATGTATTTTCAACAGAGTAACACGAAACCGTAGATTAAATTAAGGTATGACTACAACCGATCGAAATATTTCAATTTTTCCGCGGTGAGACGAATCGTATGACGATTGGAGAAAAACGTTGAATCTAATAAGGTGACGTGAAACTTTGAAAGTATCCCACCAAGAAAATTATAATGAAAAAAAAACAGTTCTACGGTTTATGACAAGTAAAAAGTAATTTCCAAAGCCTTTCGGTGACCTCCATAAATATTTCTGGTTCGTCCAGAAGTTAGTACGTCATTTTGTTATTTTTCCCATTCCTTTTTTTTTTTTTTTTTTTTTCACCGAGCATTGATTCTTGCGGTGAGATTAAATATTAAAAACAGCTAACCTGGAATAAATTCACCAGCCCGGTAGAATAGATTTGTGCATGTTGGCAATGTACAGTTTTGTCCTCCGCATTGCGTTCGACTATAGGAATTTATTTATGCTACGTGCTTCCGAATGAAACCGAACGAATAGACGAGATTATCGGAGGGCTGTGCCGTTCCATTGAAGTGGTAGCGGTCAAGCCGTATTAGTGTAAATTAATGAAATCTGGTTCGTGCAATGCGCGCTGGATTTTCCCTCGACCAGAAGAGCCGTGAGAATGCGGTTACTTTCCATCGTTCGTTAATTTTCTATATCCTCTCAATTAGTTGGTTGATCAAGGATGCTAGCGGGCGCAAAAATGCGCTTCGTCGATGCACCGGGACCAGCCGTCATATGTATGGGTAGAGTGGGTACAACCGATTACATGTAATTCGCGGCGGATGTCCCACCGCCGCGACTGAATTCACCTCGTTGCGTCGACGCGTCAGCCTTCCACGTCAATACTTTTCTATTCGGTTTAATTTTACCCCTGAACGAGCAAATTTTCCCTTCTTTTTACCCAACCGACCGCGACAGACATCGTAACGGGACGGTGCACCACCTACCCTTCTTCTCCGCTTGCACAAACCGAAACGTGGATGGAGCGAAAAGGCATACGAAACCCCACGGCGATAAGATTTTTCTCCGAAAATCGTCGAACGCCGGGATATTATCCTCCCCGACAATCATTCGTGGAAGGGTGAAGCTTGTCCAGCAGTCGTTCACTATCCGATGTATCTCAACTCGAGTAAACTTGTTCGACAAAATTAGCGAAACACAAAATCATTTTTGCTGTTCTATTTTTTCAACTTTATCACCCCACAGCTCGTTGCCCTCGACCCGAACTTCCGCAGTGTGTGAGAAATCGGCACGGGTAAAGATATGAGGATAAAAGTAGGGGGTGGTCCTTCGGTATATGGCTCTGAAAACGTTTCGTTCGTCGCGCGCGGGCCACCGACGTCGGTATGCGTCCGACGCCAAATCACGCGTGGGTCGTTATTTTTCTTTCGTTACAGTGAGGCGTTCGAAGACGTTAAAGGGGTTGGGGCTGGAGGATGGGGAAGAGGAGGAGTTCCCCGTTCAAGGTAGACGCCTGTATAGCTATACCGATTGACGCGCGACGCTCCGCGCTAGGATACGTTTTATAACTCGTATACTCTAAGTTGAAAAGGCCGTTTTACGCGAGCTTGAAACGTGAAACCATCCTCTGCTGCCTGCTATTATAGCCTTGGAAGAAGTGTATAAAATTGGCGTTCGACGATATTTTTATGATCGGTCCCCGTTAACCTTTAAATATATGAGAAGAGGGATTAGGTTTTGAAGCGGAAACTGCAAGTGACATGGAAGAAGATTTGCGAAAAAGCTTAGCCACTGTATAGTTTCGCCAATTCTTCGTTTTCTATTCTTTTTTATTTTTTCAACTTTCGCGTGAGCTTTTCGTTGGTATTACACAAGTTGCCAGAGTAATCTTACAATCTCACGACTTTTCTCTCTTGCCTTTTCAACAGCAGTGCTTTTCACCCCCTATACATTTGAATTTCTTTTTTTTTCTTCTTTCTCCTCTTAGTTTCTTTTCCGATTTTTTTTTTTTTCTTCTTCCATTCGTTTTTTTTCGGTCTCTTTCTGCACCACCTCCCCTTTAAGTTTTGGTTTCGTTGTTCTCTTAGCACGGGCGCACCTTAGACAATTTTATTTTGTCGGTAAACTTTGCATCCCGTAATTGCAGAACCATTTAACGACCGTAAAGCTGATGTTTTCATATAGTCGAGAATTCACATTGCCAGTTTCTAACAAATTACTCGTTTAATTCTTTCTCTCCTCTATTCGAAAGATTCGTGTTCCATTCGGCGAACTGTGCTTTTCAGGATCGGAAATACTACCCGATCTTTGATTTCATCGTCCTTATCGAATAGAAAATCGAACACAAAATTGTCGAGATGATTGCTGTGTACTCTCGCTATGATGAGAAACAAGGTGAAACTAATGAAATTCGCGTTACTACAACAGAGTCCCAGTAGATAGAAAAAAAAAAAAGAAAAAAAAAACGATATGCAAAAGATATTCACCTGGTCGGCATCTGGTTGACAATTCGACTGAGACTGGTTTAACAGACATTTGTTCCATTTTTGTTTTACAGGCTTACAGAAACGCCGGTCAGTGGCCGGAGAGGAATGGGATCAAAAGTCTTGATCGTTATAGAAGAATAGAACGGAAAGAATATTATGACGGATCTCTAGGTCTTTTAATCACGTGAGAGATCGTCTAACAATAAATTTGAAATTGAATTTGGAATCACTGTGTATCTGTGTATATATATATTCTGGTTATCCGATTATTTTGTCCGCAGGATATTGCAATTATTTCCTTATGTATTGCTGTGAATAATTTAATATCTACTTTGCTAAGTTCTAAAAAATAAGACAAATCGAATACAAATATTCTGATATTAAGGGAACATTTTTTCAAAGTCCAGAGAAATATTTTTTTTAAGGCTACGTACGTTTCACGTGGACGGACCCATATATACATGTACACACATACATGCTGTATAAAGTAGGTGCTGCAGACGCTAATCTTTTGACCTTCGCATAATTTTCTTTAACTAGGCAAGGCGAGGAATGGTGGAAGTTCCGAAGCGTTGTTAACAAAGTTCTAATGCGCCCGCAAGTTACCAAACTCTACATACAAGCCATAGACAAGGTTGCCGATGATTTTGTTAGAAGGCAAGTGCGATGCTATTCTAGAAAAGAATTTTCAAACTTTGTCTTCCATAATCCAGTTTCCCTCGTTATCTTGATGCAGTATGCTAGCCGCTACCACTTCCCTTTAGATGTTCCAGCATTATATTTTGGCATGGAAAAGTTCCACACACGAGTACGCTTCTCATGGAAAATTTACCTTTTCCCCACCGCATCTCAATATTTCTACCGATTCAATGGAGCTGGTCAAATTTTTACATAAAAAATTTTACGTTGTAGGATGAGACTGATTCGGAAGGATAACGATGAAATGCCGGAGAACTTTTCCAACGAATTGAACAGATGGGCTTTAGAATGTGAGTCGAAATCGAGATGATTCAATGACTCGATAATGTTTTAACGATTTTTCTCAAAATCAACCAGCGATCGGAGTCATCTCCCTCGATACCAGATTCGGTTGCCTCGACGAAAATCTGTCCGCGGACTCGGAACCTCAACGTTTGATATCCTACATTCATTCGTGGTTTGAAATTTGGTATCAATTGGAAGGACAGCCGTCGTTTTTCCATTGGATGAACACCAAGAAATGGAAGGAGTTCGTCAAAACGATGGATTATATCACCGAGTAAGACAGTCGTCCCCTCTGTTCCTTGTGTTTTATTTTCTCTCTCTCTCTATTTTCCCGTATCCTGAGAAGAGGGCCGCGACTTCGCTCATTATAATAAGATTCATGGTTTTTCTAGGATAGCGATGAAGCACGTCGATGCGGCAGTCGAAAGAATAGAGAAGAATCCGAAGACCGACGAGGAGGATAAAAGTGTCCTCGAAAGGCTGATTGCGATCGATAAGAAGATTGCGTGCGTCATGGCCCTAGACATGATTCAAGCTGGTATAGACACCGTGCGTGTTTTTCACAAGTCAATGAACCCACACACTTTATTCGTATTTCATATCTTTGTGATTCGCTTTCACGGGAAGTCGCCACTCGCTTACGCTGTCACGTGTAACAATTTATTCCTTCAACACCCTTCGTATCGAAGATCATTTTTTCCACTTTCAAAATTTGTTGGGATATAAAAATTCGGAAACATTTATTCACGCACACGATGAACGGCGGATGTCCCCCGTTCGAATTTGGCAGAGTTTTATTATCATCATTTGTCCACGTCGCCGTTATTTTATGAGTAAATCACCCGAATTTATTAAAATGGAACATCCCCGTGTTTAGCGATTGAGGGAAAAGAAGAGAGTTGCTCGATGTAAATACAATAGAAAGAGAGAGAAATGGAAAGAGAAATGGAATAGGGGGAGAAAAATCGAACCCTGCAGTGTTCCCTGGAGGTAGAATAAATTCAAAAGTCACAGGCCGGCCCAGCGTTACCCGGTCGGAAACAACTCTCAACTCCTTGAACAAGAGTCGTACCTACGTATTGTACAGTTAACGACATACTTACTACGTATGGCATAATGAACGACGAGGTTTTGTCTTTTCATTTTTCTCTGACGCTTGTTGTTTTATTTTTCATTTTTTTTTCCTCTCATCTTAGACCTCGCACGCCGTGGCCACGTGTTTGTACTACCTAGCTAAAAATCCTGAAAAGCAAGAAATTTTACGGAAAGAATTACGGAAGCTCGCCCCGGATGGAAAAATTAATGCCGAGAACAACGGGAGGATGCCTTACTTAAAGGCGTGCACAAAAGAATCCGCAAGGTAACGAGAAAAAAGAAATAGTATAAAAAAGAAAAGGAAACACTAACACTAAACATTACATAACGTCCCGCAAATCGACCCTCCCATTAAAACTTCAAACATAAAACCTCTATTTCTTTCAAGTTTTTTACATACCTAATGGACCATTAGGCTGCAGTCATATATTTTGTCTTGGGAAAAGATATTACGAATACACATGTGCACGTCACGTATATTTTCTATAACGTGTGAGCGGTGTTAGTGTAAGTCGCGCCTGTTACAAGGAAAAATTAACCGTCTGTATAGATTTGCTGCATTACTTCCACGTTGTCTGCATTTTAACGAATGGAAATTCTTCGAGCATGTATCCTAACTCGTTTGATTTGTATAATAGGATGTCCCCGATAGCTTACGCGAACGCTCGCGTCATGCCGACGGATATAGTAATCGGAGGATACCAAGTGCCGAAGAAGGTGAGAATTTTCAATTTTCACGAATATTTTCTCCAGCTTTCATCCATAGTTAGGGTTATCTTATAATATCCCTTAGTACCATATATATATATATATATATATACATATTTCGTTTTTTTTTCACACTTCATTAGCGTGTTAATTATTCCCCTTGCTTCGTTTGATCTTTTTTTCATTCATTAATTCGTTGATTTTCCCAGACTCCGGTCATCCTTTGTCACATAGAAATGACGACGGATCCTGAAATATTCCCCGAGCCAGATAAATTTATGCCGGAAAGATGGTTGAGATCGAGTCCAGATTTTGCTGACGCCCACAAGTTTGCCGCCCTGCCGTTCGGACACGGGGCAAGGTTTTGTATCGGTAGTAAATTCGCCGAAATGGAGATGGAGTCGTTGATAACAAAGGTGAGTCGCGGCATAGATCATTAAAATGAAAATTACGAATAATAAAGAGACGAGTAATTACCGGCTTCTTAATTATGTACCTATCTAATTATCGCAGATAATATCAAACTTTGAAGTCTCTTGGCACCACGAGGACATGAAATTTCTTACTAAGATACTTCGCACGCCCACATCACCCCTCCGCTTCACGATGACTGACATCAAAGCCGAGAGTTTGTAGGCGCTTTGAATTACTTTGAAAATCTTAGTATTCTAGTTTGTTCGGTAGTCCATTTATTTTTCGGGTGATGATACTACGGATACGATTAAAATCGACATGAAAAAATGTCGATAACCATGGTAAAATTGTTTTCATAGACAATTGTAATGAAAATAGCCATCGACCATGTAATAGCTCTAGTACCTTGATAGACTTATTGAATGAAGCCGCTTATATAAATTATACGCTTGCCCCAGGTGGTTCGATGATTACCTGTGTTCTTTTTTCTCGTTTCTCCCACCCATAGGACGACGCTGATCTGAACCAAAATTTAAAAACACCGTGGCTCCAGAATTGTGCGATCGCGCGCAGAATCGCGACTTACGATGGAGCTATAGGATACACTCACACACGCGCACCTATTATCGAACTTATGGTCGCGTGCTCGATGCGTGTTAGAGGTATAATGTGTAATTACCGTTTTCAGTCGTGCCAACTCGCTTATTTAGTTCCCATCTCGTGGCCGGCACCGATTTTTTACTCCTTCGCTATTCTCCGCGACCCAGCATTCAACCCGTAAAACTTTATCCACGAATAGAACGTACAGTCTGAATAAAATATCGCACCTCAACTCGACCGTGATCTGACCTATTCGTAGAGTTTCTTTTTTTTTTTTTTTTTGCTTCTTTTCAAAAACCATTTTCAGAGTTACCATTCGGCTCCGATCGAATTGGAGGGTAAAAATAAGGGCAAATAACATTATTCCGGATCTCATTGGCGTACTCATTATTCGAATTCGAAAGTCTCCCCTGAACCAGTGACATGGGTGAAATGAAATCTGGCTGGATATCCAACTCCAGATCTGATTAGATCCAAATGTTTCGAAAGGCCGATCTAACAATAAGCAAACGTTCAATTAGCTGTAATCAGATCGGATGAGACACCGCGAACGTTGAAGAGCGGGGATTTTTATAGACGCAATGTCTGGACTTCAGTTTTCATTCTTAAATCACGGTGAAGCGGAGTAGGTAAATTATTATTGAGATTCGTTTTTCGAATGCCTGACAATGAGTTAATGGGCCGCAGTTGCTATTATTGCATCAAAGACGCGGGAGGAGGAGTATGCAGGTATAGGTATGGAAATATACCTATACCCATGATACACACTGGACTAGACCGAACACAGAATCATTATTTGAAACCATTAATCATTGAAGCTTCAACAATCGCCGTTGCACGGTTGATGCGGCATATCGACGCTGACCTTCGCAAAAATTTTCCGATCACCGTCTGCAATGCGCATTGTAAAAAGAAAACGATTGCAAAAAAATTCTATAAAAGAGTATTCAGCGGAATGAAACGAAGCTACGAAATAGCAACGCCGTATACGTCGCTCAAAACACGCGAATAAAGCAAATGAAATATAGACGAAAAACCAGTCACCGGCACTCAAATTGATTTCATAAGGCAGATACGAATGACAATCTGGAATGGGGTCGATCAAACGAACGAATGAATATTTCGGTGCACGAAATAGGTATATCCGATGCAACTGGCAAAACTATCTTGCCGTCGCCGCGTCCCGTCAGTTATACGCGCCTATATTGGAAGAACAATAATAAAAAAAAATTTAAACAAATTTATAGAACAATGAAGAGGTATTGAAATCGCTCAATTGATTCCTTTTACGTAGTAACGATACAGAAAATAGAATAACTAAAACCGTACCATCAGTAAATGGAGCTGAAAGAGAGAGAGAGAGGAAATTAAACGGGCATGCGATCGACTCGCGAAAAACGTTACTGACGAAACGGTTTCACGGTTGCGAAACGCGATGAAATAATTTCAAATTGTTTCACGTCGATTAGATCTCGCTCGATGTTGCGCGGAGGGAAAATCAAGCCATATATTGTACCAGACTTTGACACAGAATGTAAGGTATGAAATAATAACGCCGTTATTAACCGCGGCTAGCCGTACCGGAGCTGCTAACCACGAATGCAGAATTTTTTCTTTTCCTTCCTTGTTCGCGATTTATTTGCGATTATCGCTGTACATCGTCACCTGCAAGGTGAATCGTGGGAATTCAATTGTTCATCGCAATTCACAGCTGCAAACCTGAATAAGGTACAACGCCCACGCTTAAAATAAGTATACAATTCTTCGATCGAATGAAAGCTTGCAGCGATTCTACGAATATTTTCTTCCCCCACATTTCGATAATACCTATGAACATTAAATAACTACCTAACGTACAATCATAGATAAATTGAACAGTAAATATAACCCAACCTTCTGGACGAAAATTTTTCGTTGGTAAATTTTTCCCGTTCCCGTCTTTCCCTTGCGGATCCCGGTGAATTTTTCGCGTACAGGTCTGTGAGTCACGAGATACGCACGTCTGTAAGTGACGATTCGGTTGTTCACGAGGCGATACGGAATGCAGCGAATTGCATCAGGCGATTTCGTTTCGAGCGTCGAAGCCCCGGGCCTCGGCGAAGAAGAGATCCCGATGTGGGTGTGCAGTACATACATGTATATGCGGGGGTACAATGTTGTAGGCTCAGAAATACCTAACAAAGAGATACCGGTATATATATATATATACATATATAGACATATATCTCTCGGCGCGTTACATTTCACGTAACAATTTGCATGTTTAACTTCAATCTCCTCTTTTAACGAGGTATTTTCTCCCTACCGTTATCCACCTTCCACGGTTGACGGTATATAGCCTCCAGCTACTTGTTAAAACTTTATCAGAGGACGGTACCCGTACATACCTGTATACCGCCTTGGAACACATCCACCTGAAGATCAATTTTCGGAACAGGCCTTCCTTCACTCGAACCCCATTCTAGTCTTGTTCACACCAATTTTTTTTTCCGAATTGGATCTTCTGAAACAAAAATTACGTACAACAAACAAGCGAAATACGGAATATCCCGTTCCGAATAATTGACAGTGGATCGACTATGCTTTGATCTCTCTCGTTTCGCCTTATCTTCTTCTCTTTCGAATTTTTATTGGGCAAGGGCGACCATACCGAATAACATGGCGACGGGACGGTGGATTGAGAAAATTGAGTTTATTGAGTTTGAAATTCCGTCATTCTTCGATAATAATGTCTTTCTTCAGATTTAAAGATTAGAAGATGAAAATAAAAGTGCGGACATCCAACTGGATGAATAATAAACTTTCAATTTTAAACCGAAAAAATTGCACGAGCACGATCGGTGCTCGTACAATTATTGTATATAATATATAATACGTTATTGCTGAAGAAATTCTCTCTCATTTGTGATTAAATTGGATGACCCTTGAATATAAGATTTGATTTTCTCGTACTCGGGACGGCGCCGTATCGTCGACCAGAATTCAATGCGACGTAATTTACTTTTATCCGATTTGTTGGTATAAACTTATCCGTGTACAGGTATGTCCGGTAGGTATACATACACACGCCTTACACGGAATAATCGCAGTGCGATGGATAATTTTTGGACGAGGATGTTTTCCATCGGAATTGCAAAGAGTGTAAATAAACCGGCCTTTGCTCGGACCTTGCCGGTGGTTTATAAACGTTAATGACTCTTCTTGGAAAGGAAGTCAATGAAGCGACGCGCAAACGGAAGTACCCAAAGGCAAAAGGGGAGACGAAGGAACCCGCGGGACTCGGAGTGAAGAGAGACAAAGAAGGATGAGAACTGGGAAGGGTGCCTCTCTCCGTTCGAGTCACCTGCTTTAAGAGACCAGAGATTATGCATTTATGCAACACGGTAGATTAAGCAGAGTACTTAGTTTGCCTCCGCGCAGGACGGAGCGGAGCAGCGCGGAGCAGCGCGGAGCTGAGCACGGAACGAAGCGTATAGCACGGAAGGATGAATCCATGTTGTAATTTCGACGCGTTCGCTTCACAGGCCGTTTTACGAGCAGCAGTATTTCATTTGAATAATCCTGCACCGGCTATACCTACGTGGGAAACCTAGAGCTATAGCCAACTATCCATCCGCTACACGCACGTACCAATCACTTTCGCACACACATTGCCCCCGGTGTTGTGTGTAATAAGTTGCGCTGAAGTTCGGCAGCCGCGATAGCGATAGCGGCGTGTGTGTGCCGGTCTATCTTCACTTCGCAATTAACTAATTTGATCAAATTCATCGTATACAGCTTTTCGAGAGAATTTCAATTCCTTTCCGATCGGAATATCGTAAGGTATGCGGAGAACTACGAGTAACCAGATGAGATTATTTCGTTGAAAAGTCGACAGGAATTCGAAATGTCAGAGTCATTCGATCAAAGGTGCTACAAATGATAATGGAATCGCCCGTACGGATACGAACCTATCACGTTCGTGAAAACGTGCGCGGGTGAATTTTACGTCGGTAGGTAGAGAATATGAGTAGCTGTATTCATTGTAGGCTATGTAAATTATGTAAAAACGTACGTATGAAATAAAGCCGGAGCTGCGGAGCCTCAGAAATTTGGTGAAATGATAAAGTCTTCTGATTCGGCGATGTTGGTTCGCGCGCCCGTATTACATTTGAATAATTTCGGTCTAACCAGCCATCGTGAATATATACGTTTGCCAAAACGCTAACCACGAGAAGGTTCTTTGGTACTTTACAATTAACTAATTCCATCCGCTCTGCAGGTAGTAACGATTCGTATAAATTTGCTCCTCACGACTACGGCTGTACCTTGTACAATTAGTTCTGTGTAGATAAATGAGCAGAAATATAATTTTTCCGCTCATTTGATCGAAGAAGAGAAAGGAAATTTTTTATTTATCATACATTCTTCGCCCGTTACAACTGAATCGACTCATTTCTGGTATTGTGCAAAACAAATAAATATCTGGGAACGAAACCTGAGAAAACCAGGCGTCATTGTATCATCGGTAGCTGTAGTTGACAAAGGCATCAAGTTCCGCAGGGCGGTATACATGGGCCTCGAGTCCTACGGCAAAGCTATTACCTAATTAAGTGCAAGTGCTTCATTAGCAGCTTGTTAGATTAATCAACAATTCGCTATTAATCAATCGATAATTCTTCTCGAGGCTAATTAGGTGTAAGTGCTTCATTAGCGTTCTGCAGTTAGATTAATCCATAATCACTCGTAATCTGGATCTCGTTAGGAATATATTTGGTTGCCGTAATGCCTACGCACAAATTTCTAATCCAAACTTTCTCATGGAATTAATCTTCTACCTGCACCCCCTCCGACAAGAGATGCCAAAATCTTTATTGAAATATCCAAGTTTCCAACTTGTATAATATACGTTCATTCACGTTTTGAATCCCCTCCCCTTTCTCCTCGTATTACCTATGCGAAAGTTCTGCTCTCCGTGCGGTACAAGAGGATTTTTAAAATACAGCAGAACCATTACGGGGTTCACATACTCACACCCATTTACGTGTATTCGTAGTACCCCGGGAATTGAAATGAGTATAGAGAAAAAAAAGTAAAGAACAGATAAAGAGATAAAAAAAAAAAACCCTGAAAAGATGAGTTTGCCAAACGCGACGCGCGTGCCAATTCATTTCCATCGCGGGGTAAAGGTGGCTAGCGGGGTTGGTTTCATCGACTGAAAATAAGGAAATGAATTCCAATCGAACGTTTATCGGTCTTTTTCTTCGAGGTTTTTCCAACACTTTGGCTTTATCAGCCTTCATGTATGCGAAACACGCCGCTGCAATGGTCGATTTCCATTTTTAACTCCCATCTTTCGAGAAGACTACCCACATATGTATGCTAATTTTTGTTCACCTCACTTATTATTATCTGCCGAATGAATGGAAATCAATAATCGAACGAGTGAAACAAATTTCAAGTTTTCACGATATATTCGATTTTAGAAAAAATATACCGCAGACAAAAAATGAGAAAAAATCGTGAGGCAGCTACGGGGGAAACACTTCTCTGCATTTTATCACACAGCGAACATCATGCATCGAAAAGTTAAATACCATGAGGATACGCGCAAAGTTAGGTAATTCGAGTAAACGACGTTGTTAACCAAGTTGTGCATACTGAGAGGTCTTTCGCTGCACTTGCGATATTGTTGAAGAAAAATGACGTGATGGGAGCGGGGGAGGGGGGGTTTGGTATTTTCTATCGAAATTGAATGTTGCAAATATAGTAGGTGCAACAATCTACTTGGAACATTCTGCGCGAATCACCTACTCACGTTATACCGTCGTTTCAAATTTGAACAACCGGCTCTTTTGTCACTTCGACTTCGAATACGTCGTTACACCAGAAGCGATGGGGCGTCCTCCAGGAACAGAGCTGCTCGTACGTGTACATATATTTATATCGTCTATATACCCGCGTGTTATATTTCTATGGATATGTCGGTGCAACGTGGCCGCACTTGAGCTGATTGTGAGTGAGCTACAACAACTTTTCTATGGTTCGATTGTCCGGTGTTTGAAAGTACGACGTGTTCTCCCTCGGTACCTGCAAAATTTACCTTATACCTACCCTACTCGTGCGGAACTTCTGCGCAACTACAAAATAACTTCGATTCAACGATCATGATCATGCGAAACGGCTAATGGAAATATTTCGTTCGCAGTCGGGTAAACTTCCGACGTATCTATCAGATATTTTATACACTCGATGGGGCTTTGGATCCGGAATCGGTTGGAGAAGTCTTGCAAGTTAATTTCGATTAGACGATCGCGAATCAATGGGAGATGGAGTTATATTATTCTGAAAATTCGAGGAAATTTAATTTACGACGACGTGTAACGTCTCTAAAAAAAAAAAACGCGCAGACTCGTAGTACCGATAAAAAACAAAAATCCAATATTGACGGGTTTTACATGTATATGACGTTTTGTATCACGCGAAGTAACCAAATTTTTCAGTGGTTCGACGAATTTCATGCCAATATGGTTGCGCAAAAATTGCACAGCGCGAAGGGTTGACAAATTCCTTTTTTTACTTCCAATCCATACAGTTAAGAATGCCCCCATTTCAAAAACGAAATCCTAGCCCATCTATGCATGTGTCCGAGTGTGCTTTTTTCTGGGGTAGAGAAAAAACGGTGGGGAATAAGTGATGACATGTCTAGCGGTCGGAGAATATGGAAAACCTGTCTGCACCGCGTCGATATTGAATAGGTATATCCGGGGCTGTAAAAACTCGATATTTCGCCGATCGCAATCTTCTCTTTTCTCCCAATGGACACGGAGATCGAATAATTGTTCTGTAGACCGTAATTAGGGCGTATAATTTTGCAGCTTAACTCGATATTCACGGACTCGGACAATTCGGTAAAATCACATGTTTGATGAGGATCGAGAATGTGAGCTGAAATTACAAAAGTGAGAGACAAAAAAAATAAAAAAATGGTAAAAGAGAGAAACAACTTTCAAGCTGTCAGTCTCGATCCATGAGCTTTGATACGTACGAAATAGCAGACGATTTCCTCGGAAATTTTCTGATCAGATATTTTCCGGACGTATAGGTTTCACGAAAAAAAAATACTGACGTGTACGATACATCGTGACATCGACGTTAACACGACCCTGACGATTTTCGATGTTGTGTGGGTAACTTTTTCGGTTACTTTTTTCACACGATAATCGCCCTGGTTCTAATGGGTGAAAATTAAATTGTTTTTTGCGGTTTTTCTCAAATCTCGGCAGTTATTCCGTCAATCGTTTTGCGAAGCACATGTGGCTCCTTTCCACTGACGATAATTCCGATCAGTTTGATTAATGAAATGGCGTGTCTACCAGCGGAGGGAAGATATATTCTCTTCATCGAATGTCCTTATGAAACAGGATGGCGGATCAACGATTACGATCTCCTCAATCCTCAACAAGGTCGGAAAAACGGAGATCTGCTCACAATCGTATCGTCGTAATGACATTATCGGTATAACCAACGCTTTGTCCGCGCAACGCAACGCTCTTTACAAGCTGTCAAAAGAGTGAAAAGAAATCTTTCACCTTTCGTGAAATGTAATCGTCGAAACACGATTCACGCTGATTTGTTATTAATTAGCTTCAGCGATATTCAAAGCGGTCCCCCTACTTGTGCGGATTCGCAAGTTACTAACGAGCGAAACTCTCCACAACTGATACTCACCCGCAGTATTAACGATCACACATTAGTACCCTCCAAACGAGCCTCCAAAACTCACCCTTTATCATACCCAAACGTTACGCTTAGCTGAAAAAAGCTGTGCATACAAAATTAGGGCACTAAAATTTCAAGCTGTATTCATTCTAAATTTAAAATCACGTTTTCAAAGTTATCTTTGGGCTGTCAAAAACGTGATCCTTATAATCGGCGAAAATTCTATACCCAGAGAAACATATCGATACCTGAAAATCACATTTCAAATTTCGTTTGCAACACTTTCGCCGATTGCCTTCACGAAAAAATGAAAGAGATTGCGAATAGGTGAGTGATATGTTTTTTCTTTTGGCTTTGTCCCCATATAAGAAGATTATTTCTGAAAACCTGAAGGGACTTTTAATTATTTTTTGCGTGGCTGAAATTTCTGAGAGAATTTCCTTCTTTTTTTTTTTTAATATTTTAAACACGCAGTTACGCTTTTTAGGTACATCCCTCTGTTTCCATATCGTGAAGCATTCTAACAGATTAGAAAATGTACCTCGCAAGACAAAGAGATCTTTTTTCGGCAACTGCGCAAAAATGAAACAAGAGAAGAAGGAGAGTACAACTTTAGATAACGGTGAGTATCATCGTACCACCGTATCGATGTAAATGTTCGGTCAAGGAAACGCGAAGTTTGAACGTTAGCTCACGTGGGCTCAGCGTCTATCCATTTTTCCTCGTTCGTTTTATGTTTTTTTTATCGAGGACGCAAAAAATATGTTCAGATAAAAGTTTTACAGCATCGAGGGAGTATAATATATCGGACATTCGCATTTCCTATTTCTTCTTCTTTCTTCTTCTCCTGTATTTTTTTTTTGTTTTTTTTCTCTTTTTTCTATGTCTTTTTTTTTTTTTTATCTCGTGTTCTTCATGACGTCCGGGGTGGTCTTGAATTTTTCAAAAGGTATACCGGTGTATCCTCGTCCTCCGTCGAACAATTCCCTACGTATAAACAGCGGAATCGGGGCAAAGATCGAAAGGAATACATGAAGGTTGTATGATAAATTTACATTCGAATTGTCTGCAGACCGTGAGATATCGTCACCAAAAGTGCAGAGGGTGTCCATGAACAAGCGAATTCGTAGTCAGAGTGCAGCTGCATGAGCGAACCCCGGGCGTTATGAGCTTGAGCTTCACCATCGCAGTTCAACTTATATGATATCTCACGATTTCTCAATTCGAAGGACTTTGTAATATACACATGGACGTACCCACACCATCCCCAATATCTGTGTCGGATCCATTCCTCAGACGTGATATAGGATATCCTCGCTCCGATCCAGCAGATAGTAGGAGGAAAATACGTTATCTTGTACCGTTTCAGAAAATGGACGCGTGTCGGATTTATAACGTGTAAGACATATTTATCAATTATTCATCCGGGGAAACATTTTTTCCATACGACAAGAATGAAAATCGCCCGAGTTTCTACCCAAACTATGCTCGAGGTTATCAGTTTCATCAACCGCAAGCTAACGCTTGATTAATCGATATTTTTTATTCATTTTTCCCAAGAATAACGCTGAGGTATTCGCGGAACCGTGATGAAAAGTGTAGTTTTCGAAATAAGAGAAATCTCTTCTGAGTCAAATCTTCCATCTCTCTAGATTCAGATGAACAATGTAATTGTTCGTAAATTAAAAATTCAACTTTATTTCCCCCGTACACGAGAGTTTACAAATTTTGATTTCTGTACTTGGAACGTGCACCCCGTTCCCCGTTTTTGTCTTCTCCGTGTCCTATTTTTCTTTCTCTTTTTTTTTTTTTTTCTGCTCGAAGAAGCGAAAAGGTTTTGAAACGCAATTTTGCGAGTTTAGAGAGCTTATCTCAAACACCATCTGTCTCCGTTAGCGTGTATGGTATGCGTGTATAATGTAAAATAGGTATACGTATAATAGGCGTGCATATGTATGAGAAGATGTATGTGGGGTGCGGTGGTTAGAAATCAGCCTGCAGCACGCGGAGTGGTAAATGAGGGAATTTGGAATACGGTGAGGATGCCGAGGTTGTGGGCGGGGGTTCGGGCGGGGGGTGCAGACATGTGGAGAGGAGCACGTGAACGTGAACGTGAGCGTATAACTTGTAGCTCTTTCTTTTGTTTTCGCAAGCAGCTTTCGTTGTTTATCAAGGAATGCTGAGTTTGCCAATCTCTCTTTCCACTTTCCACCCTTCGCCGGCAACCTCGTCGCTCCGCTTCGCCCTGGATACGCCGGTGCAGGAGCGTCGCGCGGAACGATAGACGAGGGTGCAGAATCACATGGAGCGAAGGGGGAAGAGTTCCCTATCGGTTTTTGCGTTGGTCTCGCGATTTCTTCCTCGAACGATCGCCCCTACCTTCACATCTCTGTATTTTCATCCCAATATTTTTTTATATTTGAATTCACTCGCTGTATTTCCACCGCCTTCTCTCTCTCCGCCGCTCACTCTTCTTTCCCGTTCTTTCGTTCGTTCGTTCGTTCGTTCGTTTGTCGGTTGATTATTGATTTTCCTTCTCATTTCCTCTGTTTTCTACGTCGCTCCACGCACCCTCTTCCACCGAACAAAGTGATTGCCTC
Source organism: Athalia rosae (assembly GCF_917208135.1). NCBI lineage: Eukaryota > Metazoa > Arthropoda > Insecta > Hymenoptera > Athaliidae > Athalia > Athalia rosae. The sequence continues at coordinate 14,314,334 of NC_064026.1, forward strand.
AATATAATCAAATTACATTTCTAAATAAAGTGCCCGTTTTAGACTCATGCTCGCGATATACCTATACACGTTTCACTCCTGTACGTGTTTCTAAATTTATACATGTATTTCCGAATAAATGCAAGTAGTTACGCCAACCCATGACGTAAAATAGGCATTATTTCGAAAATTTCTGATTGCAATTTGTATCCATTATTTTCATTTTTTTTTTTTTTTTTTTCTAATTTCTCTGTGTATAAAATCCGGGGCATATACTCGGCGCATATAGTGAACAGAAATTCAATTGCATCGTCGTATCAAAGTGGAGAGTGTATTTGGGTCATTTAATTTTACCTATATCCGTTCCAAAAGTATCTGTGGATGACATTTTTCACCGAGAAAAAAAGGTTTCTCATCATCTCGAAGCGTTGAATGAAAAACTAATATTACGCTCACCTAATTTCATTCGAGAGTCATACGATGGTATCATTTCAATTCTCTGTTATGACAGTTTCAGAAATTTATGAGATCCTTCCAAGGATATCCTTGAGGAAGGAAATATCATTCTCGATGGAAAAGTAGAAAAGTATAACACACGTATGGCCTACCCGCGGGGTATCTATCCCGCCGGGGCAACTATATCCCAGATTTATTCTGTCACTCTGGTTTCATCGGGTTCGCTTGTCGATGGAGGAAATAACTTCGCGGGATTATTTTGATTTTTCTTTCCGTCGATCGATCGGCTTGCATTCGCAGGATATAACGGCAATATCGGCTCTACGGCAGTGTTCGATCCGGGAAGTTTCAATTCGATTCGAATCTCGGATCTAATTAGATCGGAACATCTTAAAATATCGATAATCTGAAATTTGACGACTCGTCCAAGTATAAATCGGCATCACCCGTACAACCGTAATACCAGAATAAAATAGAAGAGAAAGGTCACGAAGATTTTCATCACCTTTGCAAGGATAATTCGCATGACCTGCAAATTTTCTCTGGAGAAATTTGGAAATAGTTACATCCGAATAACTGTATAATTAACCCCAGACGCCGAAAATTGTCTCAACTGAACGCGGTGTAACCCTTGTATATAATTATGATAATGACAAGGGCGCGGACGGTATTTGTCTGGTGGTAAAAGACGCCTGAATTTTGATCCGTGAAACAAGAATGGATAAGACACGTATTACATACGTTAAAGTACATAGGGTAATGTAATATATATTCCACGAGTAAACGTTTGATCTTTATCTAACAGCCCTGACGGCGAAACTGATAATAGGGTGACAAATAATTTTTCCGCCTACAGGTGTAACGGATTGTTCAATTATTTTTTTTGCGCGGTGTTGAATTTGTCTTTTTTCTCTTCTTAACCGCAAATTTTCAAATCCGACTCACAATCAGCTGTTGTGTCGCATTTATCAAAGCCTTGTGTGCCGCAAGTCGCTACAACTCGAGACAAATCACCGAGCGTGGGATAAGATTTCCATTATATTAGACTTCCCACTTCTCAAAGATGGGAGGCAAAGTTGACAATCTTGCTTTAGCAAGTAATATGTGACCCCCTCGTTGTCTGACATCATTTTTATCACCTTTCACCTACGGTATACATATACATACTTTCCTTTCATTTCATTGCCGCGTCTACTGCGGTATCCTTTGCTCGAGCTGAACTAAATCGTGACTCGAATATATCGTAGGTTTATGCATGAGTATAAGTTGCATCATATATCCGGTGAGCTCCACCGAAACTTCTGTTACACACATCGAGGAATGAGAAACAGAAATGCGCAAGCTACGAAACCGTGAGAAACTGCGAACAAAGGGTGTCGTCTCCTGCAAATGCGAACGAAATTAATTTAAACGACTTCGTAACCCGAGCCACGTCAAACCGATAAACTTCAGAATTTCGAAAAGTTCAGGGTAACTGTCTACATCGAATTGTTACTATCGTATGAAATACATGGAGGAATCAGATTTTTCAATACAGCAAAATTAACGTCGTTTTCAAGCTTTTTTTCATTTTTCTCGAATGTCGCGCTCCCGCGACAGCGTCCCTGATGTTGATGCTGAAACAGTACGGGTAATGCCATCCTAGTTTTCGGTTCTCGATTTTAAATACCGTATTCGCATTACGCCTGACATCGATGCTTGGCGCTACAGAGTTGGGAGTTTCGCGGTCCTGACGATTCATGTTATTCGAAAACAAAAACCGAAAAATTTTACCATTTTGTTTTTCCGTTCCGAAGAGTAGACGATGCGATATTCCTCTTTTCACTGACGCACATCAGGGGCGTTGTTTGCATTACTTCGAGTGAAAGAATTGTGAAAATTCCTCGGGTTCTTGTCGGAACACCGAGCGAGCACTGAGTAAGTGAAGCGTGAAAACCGCGCGCAAGGGCGCACGCGGATCTACGGGGAATCCCCTGGAGCTCAGAGACTCGCCGTAGCACGATCGCTACGATCTTCGTTCCATACATTACCGCTGTTCATAATTATGCGTACGATACAACGTTCGTAAAAGTATTTTAATTCTCACCAAACTTTTTCTATAATCTCTATTGAATTCGCGTTCGCGCTTTGAATGGTAGAGCCATAGATATATACACTCCTCAAAACAATTAAAGCAACACCCAATCTCTGAGCGAAAAATAGCGAATTTTTAGACGGCTGTATCTTTGAACCAGAAGCTCTTACAGGAACGAACAGGCATTCAAATTGAAGCTTGCAATGTCATCTACAAGCTCCATGAAGCGGATATCCGTTTCCATGTCGCGTTTCATAGAAGCGCTACTTTCAAACGAACAGTGCGTAAATTCTTTGTTTGATGCAAACTTGAATCGAATGTACGGAGAGCAGGATTTTTTTTCTCGAAAATTGATTTCGCCTGGAAGATAGGAAATTTTCTCACCTTTGGAATAGTTTTTTTGCGGTTTCCCTACGATTTTTTCCCGCCGAGCTAGTCGTGTTTGAAGTAAAAAACTCCAAAAAATCTTTGAACCGCGTCAACTTCTGACCAACTCATCGTAAAACGATTTTCGGGACACCATTTTGAAGCTGATCTCATATTCTTCACGTGACATCCACCAGTTTTACTCATTTTTAATTTTCGAAGATTTTTTAATCACTTTCACCACGAAAAACGTCATATCGAATGTGTCTAAAATCGAGTTAAAACGCACCCCCCGAAACTGTCCTCAAATCGATCGGAAATTAAAATTGACCAATTTTTTAAGAAACTTCGACCCTTTCTCTCAAACATGCTGCCCTGTTCACTCCATTACAACCTTTTTTGACGAAGCTACGTGAGTTTGAAGCACATAACTCCACGAAATCTTAACTCTGCCATATCTTCTGACCAAATCGTCGTAGAACGACTCTCCGCGGAGCATTTTGAACGGGATTTTATCAGCTACGAGGTATTGCGATCGAATTATTCATTTTTTTGATCATGGTAAATTCAAATTGTCAATTTTAATAATTTTTCAACCTTATGTTTGCGGTTGTGCCCCCGCTCTTGGCGTTACCCAGGATCAACGACGTGGACGTGGCGGGGATTTGATCCCTTCATCCTAATCCTAATCATCCTGATCCAATCGGAAACTTGGCACAATTGCGAGAGGTTGTGGTGAATGCCTGGAACACTATCCCACAGGCACAAATTCGACGGTGCATTATTATGCGTGTGCGACTCCAAGCAGTCATTCAAAATCAAGGAGGTAACACACGATTTTGAAGTACAGATGAGGTGACCGTACATAAACGTGAAAGGCAAGGGGACTCACGAAAAACAAGCACCCCGAAGGGATCAAATCCCCGCCACGTCCGCGTCGTTGATCCTGGGAAACGCCAAAAGCAGGATCAAGAGTAAAAAATTCAGATTATCGTCTATTTTCAGGTAGTTCGTACCCAGGAATTCGAATCTGAGAGTGTAAGAATTGATCGTATCGAGCTTTTCTTATGTATTTTGACCTCAGGAACACGAATCTGTTGTCCAAATTAAGCTACGATTCTTTCTCTTCGAGATATCCTCAAATTTGTACCAAAAAATGCGAAAAATCGGGGATAACTCGGTAATTTTCGCAGATAGATTAATTTGGCTTTCGGATTCGAATTTCTGAGATCGAAATACATGAGAATAGCACGGGAAACCCGGAAAAAAAAAAAAGTTGATTTGTGACCCAAAAATCGATAAATTTGCGCAGGTTCAAATCCCTTTGGGGATTTTTGGGCCAAATTTTTTTTTTTCTCGCGAATTGATCGTATGACACTATTCTGATGTATTTTGACCTCAGGAATCCGATTCTGAAAGGAAAATTGATCCATCTCTGAAATTGACCGAGTGATCGCCAATTTTCAGCTCTTCGGGATCGAGACTAAAAAATTCATTTTATCGTCTATTTTCATGTAGTTCGTACCCAGGAATTCGAATCTGAGAGTGTAAGAATTGATCGTATCGAGCTTTTCTTATGTATTTTGACCTCAGGAACACAAATCTGTTGTCCAAATTAAGCTACGATTCTTTCTCTTCGAGATATCCTCAAATTTGTACCAAAAAATGCGAAAAATCGGGGATAACTCGGTAATTTTCGCAGATAGATTAATTTGGCTTTCGGATTCGAATTTCTGAGATCGAAATACATGAGAATAGCACGGGAAACCCGGGAAAAAAAAAAGTTGATTTGTGACCCAAAAATCGATAAATTTGCGCAGGTTCAAATCCCTTTGGGGATTTTTGGGCCAAATTTTTTTTTTTCTCGCGAATTGATCGTATGACACTATTCTGATGTATTTTGACCTCAGGAATCCGATTCTGAAAGGAAAATTGATCCATCTCTGAAATTGACCGAGTGATCGCCAATTTTCAGCTCTTCGGGATCGAGACTAAAAAATTCATTTTATCGTCTATTTTCATGTAGTTCGTACCCAGGAATTCGAATCTGAGAGTGTAAGAATTGATCGTATCGAGCTTTTCTTATGTATTTTGACCTCAGGAACACAAATCTGTTGTCCAAATTGAGCTACGATTCTTTCTCTTCGAGATATCCTCAAATTTGTACCAAAAAATGCGAAAAATCGGGGATAACTCGGTAATTTTCGCAGATAGATTAATTTGGCTTTCGGATTCGAATTTCTGAGATCGAAATACATGAGAATAGCACGGGAAACCCGGGAAAAAAAAAAGTTGATTTGTGACCCAAAAATCGATAAATTTGCGCAGGTTCAAATCCCTTTGGGGATTTTTGGGCCAAATTTTTTTTTTTCTCGCGAATTGATCGTATGACACTATTCTGATGTATTTTGACCTCAGGAATCCGATTCTGAAAGGAAAATTGATCCATCTCTGTAATTGACCGAGTGATCGCCAATTTTCAGCTCTTCGGGATCGAGACTAAAAAATTCATTTTATCGTCTATTTTTATGTAGTTCGTACCCAGAAATTCGAATCTGAGAGTGTAAGGATTGATCGTATCGAGCTTTTCTTATGTATTTTGACCTCAGGAACACGAATCTGTTGTCCAAATTGAGCTACGATTCTTTCTCTTCGAGATATCCTCAAATTTGTACCAAAAAATGCGAAAAATCGGGGATAACTCGGTAATTTTCGCAGATAGATTAATTTGGCTTTCGGATTCGAATTTCTGAGATCGAAATACATGAGAATAGCACGGAAAACCCGGGAAAAAAAAAAGTTGATTTGTGACCCAAAAATCGATAAATTTGCGCAGGTTCAAATCCCTTTGGGGATTTTTGGGCCAAATTTTTTTTTTTCTCGCGAATTGATCGTATGACACTATTCTGATGTATTTTGACCTCAGGAATCCGATTCTGAAAGGAAAATTGATCCATCTCTGAAATTGACCGAGTGATCGCCAATTTTCAGCTCTTCGGGATCGAGACTAAAAAATTCATTTTATCGTCTATTTTCATGTAGTTCGTACCCAGGAATTCGAATCTGAGAGTGTAAGAATTGATCGTATCGAGCTTTTCTTATGTATTTTGACCTCAGGAACACAAATCTGTTGTCCAAATTAAGCTACGATTCTTTCTCTTCGAGATATCCTCAAATTTGTACCAAAAAATGCGAAAAATCGGGGATAACTCGGTAATTTTCGCAGGTAGATTAATTTGGCTTTCGGATTCGAATTTCTGAGATCGAAATACATGAGAATAGCACGGGAAACCCGGGAAAAAAAAAAGATGATTTGTGACCCAAAAATCGATAAATTTGCGCAGGTTCAAATCCCTTTGGGGATTTTTGGGCCAAATTTTTTTTTTTCTCGCGAATTGATCGTATGACACTATTCTGATGTATTTTGACCTCAGGAATCCGATTCTGAAAGGAAAATTGATCCATCTCTGTAATTGACCGAGTGATCGCCAATTTTCAGCTCTTCGGGATCGAGACTAAAAAATTCATTTTATCGTCTATTTTTATGTAGTTCGTACCCAGAAATTCGAATCTGAGAGTGTAAGGATTGATCGTATCGAGCTTTTCTTATGTATTTTGACCTCAGGAACACGAATCTGTTGTCCAAATTAAGCTACGATTCTTTCTCGTCGAGATATCCTCAAATTTGTACCAAAAAATGCGAAAAATCGGGGATAACTCGGTAATTTTCGCAGATAGATTAATTTGGCTTTCGGATTCGAATTTCTGAGATCGAAATACATGAGAATAGCACGGGAAACCCGGGAAAAAAAATGTTGATTTTTGACCCAAAAATCGATAAATTTGCGCAGGTTCAAATCCCTTTGGGGATTTTTGGGCCAAATTTTTTTTTTTCTCGCGAATTGATCGTATGACACTATTCTGATGTATTTTGACCTCAGGAATCCGATTCTGAAAGGAAAATTGATCCATCTCTGTAATTGACCGAGTGATCGCCAATTTTCATCTCTTCGGGATCGAGACTAAAAAATTCATTTTATCGTCTATTTTGATGTAGTTCGTACCTAGGAATTCGAATCTGAGAGTGTAAGAATTGATCGTATCGAGCTTTTCTTATGTATTTTGACCTCAGGAACACGAATCTGTTGTCCAGATTGAGCTACGATTCTTTCTCTTCGAGATATCCTCAAATTTGTACCAAAAAATGCGAAAAATCGGGGATAACTCGGTAATTTTCGCAGATAGATTAATTTGGCTTTCGGATTCGAATTTCTGAGATCGAAATACATGAGAATAGCACGGGAAACCCGGGAAAAAAAAATGTTGATTTTTGACCCAAAAATCGATAAATTTGCGCAGGTTCAAATCCCTTTGGGGATTTTTGGGCCAAATTTTTTTTTTTTCTCGCGAATTGATCGTATGACACTATTCTGATGTATTTTGACCTCAGGAATCCGATTCTGAAAGGAAAATTGATCCATCTCTGTAATTGACCGAGTGATCGCCAATTTTCATCTCTTCGGGATCGAGACTAAAAAATTCATTTTATCGTCTATTTTGATGTAGTTCGTACCTAGGAATTCGAATCTGAGAGTGTAAGAATTGATCGTATCGAGCTTTTCTTATGTATTTTGACCTCAGGAACACGAATCTGTTGTCCAAATTAAGCTACGATTCTTTCTCTTCGAGATATCCTCAAATTTGTACCAAAAAATGCGAAAAATCGGGGATAACCCGGTAATTTTCGCAGATAGATTAATTTGGCTTTCGGATTCGAATTTCTGAGATCGAAATACATGAAAATAGCACGGGAAACCCGGGAAAAAAAAATGTTGATTTTTGACCCAAAAATCGATAAATTTGCGCAGGTTCAAATCCCTTTGGGGATTTTTGGGCCAAATTTTTTTTTTTCTCGCGAATTGATCGTATGACACTATTCTGATGTATTTTGACCTCAGGAATCCGATTCTGAAAGGAAAATTGATCCATCTCTGTAATTGACCGAGTGATCGCCAATTTTCATCTCTTCGGGATCGAGACTAAAAAATTCATTTTATCGTCTATTTTGATGTAGTTCGTACCTAGGAATTCGAATCTGAGAGTGTAAGAATTGATCGTATCGAGCTTTTCTTATGTATTTTGACCTCAGGAACACGAATCTGTTGTCCAAATTAAGCTACGATTCTTTCTCTTCGAGATATCCTCAAATTTGTACCAAAAAATGCGAAAAATCGGGGATAACTCGGTAATTTTCGCAGATAGATTAATTTGGCTTTCGGATTCGAATTTCTGAGATCGAAATACATGAGAATAGCACGGGAAACCCGGGAAAAAAAAATGTTGATTTTTGACCCAAAAATCGATAAATTTGCGCAGGTTCAAATCCCTTTGGGGATTTTTGGGCCAAATTTTTTTTTTTTCTCGCGAATTGATCGTATGACACTATTCTGATGTATTTTGACCTCAGGAATCCGATTCTGAAAGGAAAATTGATCCATCTCTGTAATTGACCGAGTGATCGCCAATTTTCAGCTCTTCGGGATCGAGACTAAAAAATTCATTTTATCGTCTATTTTGATGTAGTTCGTACCTAGGAATTCGAATCTGAGAGTGTAAGAATTGATCGTATCGAGCTTTTCTTATGTATTTTGACCTCAGGAACACGAATCTGTTGTCCAAATTGAGCTACGAGTCTTTCTCTTCGAGATATCCTCAAATTTGTACCAAAAAATGCGAAAAATCGGGGATAACCCGGTAATTTTCGCAGATAGATTAATTTGGCTTTCGGATTCGAATTTCTGAGATCGAAATACATGAAAATAGCACGGGAAACCCGGGAAAAAAAAATGTTGATTTTTGACCCAAAAATCGATAAATTTGCGCAGGTTCAAATCCCTTTGGGGATTTTTGGGCCAAATTTTTTTTTTTCTCGCGAATTGATCGTATGACACTATTCTGATGTATTTTGACCTCAGGAATCCGATTCCGAAAGGAAAATTGATCCATCTCTGAAATTGACCGAGTGATCGCCAATTTTCAGCTCTTCGGGATCGAGACTAAAAAATTCATTTTATCGTCTATTTTCATGTAGTTCGTACCCAGGAATTCGAATCTGAGAGTGTAAGAATTGATCGTATCGAGCTTTTCTTATGTATTTTGACCTCAGGAACACAAATCTGTTGTCCAAATTGAGCTACGATTCTTTCTCTTCGAGATATCCTCAAATTTAAACCAAAAAATGCGAAAAATCGGGGATAACTCGGTAATTTTCGCAGATAGATTAATTTGGCTTTCGGATTCGAATTTCTGAGATCGAAATACATGAGAATAGCACGGAAAACCCGGGGAAAAAAAATGTTGATTTTTGACCCAAAAATCGATAAATTTGCGCAGGTTCAAATCCCTCTGGGGATTTTTGGGCCAAATTTTTTTTTTTCTCGCGAATTGATCGTATGACACTATTCTGATGTATTTTGACCTCAGGAATCCGATTCTAAAAGGAAAATTGATCCATCTCTGTAATTGACCGAGTGATCGCCAATTTTCAGCTCTTCTGGATCGATACTAAAAAATTCATTTTATCGTCTGTTTTCATGTAGTTCGTACCCAGGAATTCGAATCTGAGAGTGTAAGAATTGATCGTATTGAGCTTTTCTTATGTATTTTGACCTCAGGAACACGAATCTGTTGTCCAAATTGAGCTACGATTCTTTCTCTTCGAGATATCCTCAAATTTGTACCAAAAAATGCGAAAAATCGGGGATAACTCGGTAATTTTCGCAGATAGATCAATTTGGCTTTCGGATTCGAATTTCTGAGATCGAAATACATGAGAATAGCACGGGAAACCCGGGAAAAAAAAATGTTGATTTTTGACCCAAAAATCGATAAATTTGCGCAGGTTCAAATCCCTTTGGGGATTTTTGGGCCAAATTTTTTTTTTTCTCGCGAATTGATCGTATGACACTATTCTGATGTATTTTGACCTCAGGAATCCGATTCCGAAAGGAAAATTGATCCATCTCTGTAATTGACCGAGTGATCGCCAATTTTCAGCTCTTCGGGATCGAGACTAAAAAATTCATTTTATCGTCCATTTTGATGTAGTTCGTACCTAGGAATTCGAATCTGAGAGTGTAAGAATTGATCGTATCGAGCTTTTCTTATGTATTTTGACCTCAGGAACACGAATCTGTTGTCCAAATTGAGCTACGATTCTTTCGCTTCGAGATATCCTCAAATTTGTACCAAAAAATGCGAAAAATCGGGGATAACTCGGTAATTTTCGCAGATAGATTAATTTGGCTTCCGGATTCGAATTTCTGAGATCGAAATACATGAGAATAGCACGGGAAACCCGGGAAAAAAAAAAGTTGATTTGTGACCCAAAAATCGATAAATTTGCGCAGGTTCAAATCCCTTTGGGGATTTTTGGGCCAAATTTTTTTTTTTCTCGCGAATTGATCGTATGACACTATTCTGATGTATTTTGACCTCAGGAATCCGATTCTGAAAGGAAAATTGATCCATCTCTGTAATTGACCGAGTGATCGCCAATTTTCATCTCTTCGGGATCGATACTAAAAAATTCATTTTATCGTCTATTTTCATGTAGTTCGTACCTAGGAATTCGAATCTGAGAGTGTAAGAATTGATCGTATCGAGCTTTTCTTATGTATTTTGACCTCAGGAACACGAATCTGTTGTCCAAATTAAGCTACGATTCTTTCTCTTCGAGATATCCTCAAATTTGTACCAAAAAATGCGAAAAATCGGGGATAACTCGGTAATTTTCGCAGATAGATTAATTTGGCTTTCGGATTCGAATTTCTGAGATCGAAATACATGAGAATAGCACGGGAAACCCGGGAAAAAAAAATGTTGATTTTTGACCCAAAAATCGATAAATTTGCGCAGGTTCAAATCCCTTTGGGGATTTTTGGGCCAAATTTTTTTTTTTTCTCGCGAATTGATCGTATGACACTATTCTGATGTATTTTGACCTCAGGAATCCGATTCTGAAAGGAAAATTGATCCATCTCTGTAATTGACCGAGTGATCGCCAATTTTCAGCTCTTCGGGATCGAGACTAAAAAATTCATTTTATCGTCTATTTTGATGTAGTTCGTACCTAGGAATTCGAATCTGAGAGTGTAAGAATTGATCGTATCGAGCTCTTCTTATGTATTTTGACCTCAGGAACACGAATCTGTTGTCCAAATTGAGCTACGAGTCTTTCTCTTCGAGATATCCTCAAATTTGTACCAAAAAATGCGAAAAATCGGGGATAACCCGGTAATTTTCGCAGATAGATTAATTTGGCTTTCGGATTCGAATTTCTGAGATCGAAATACATGAGAATAGCACGGGAAACCCGGGAAAAAAAATGTTGATTTTTGACCCAAAAATCGATAAATTTGCGCAGGTTCAAATCCCTTTGGGGATTTTTGGGCCAAATTTTTTTTTTTCTCGCGAATTGATCGTATGACACTATTCTGATGTATTTTGACCTCAGGAATCCGATTCCGAAAGGAAAATTGATCCATCTCTGTAATTGACCGAGTGATCGCCAATTTTCAGCTCTTCGGGATCGAGACTAAAAAATTCATTTTATCGTCCATTTTGATGTAGTTCGTACCTAGGAATTCGAATCTGAGAGTGTAAGAATTGATCGTATCGAGCTTTTCTTATGTATTTTGACCTCAGGAACACGAATCTGTTGTCCAAATTGAGCTACGATTCTTTCGCTTCGAGATATCCTCAAATTTGTACCAAAAAATGCGAAAAATCGGGGATAACTCGGTAATTTTCGCAGATAGATTAATTTGGCTTCCGGATTCGAATTTCTGAGATCGAAATACATGAGAATAGCACGGGAAACCCGGGAAAAAAAAAAGTTGATTTGTGACCCAAAAATCGATAAATTTGCGCAGGTTCAAATCCCTTTGGGGATTTTTGGGCCAAATTTTTTTTTTTCTCGCGAATTGATCGTATGACACTATTCTGATGTATTTTGACCTCAGGAATCCGATGCTGAAAGGAAAATTGATCCATCTCTGTAATTGACCGAGTGATCGCCAATTTTCATCTCTTCGGGATCGATACTAAAAAATTCATTTTATCGTCTATTTTCATGTAGTTCGTACCCAGGAATTCGAATCTGAGAGTGTAAGAATTGATCGTATTGAGCTTTTCTTATGTATTTTGACCTCAGGAACACGAATCTGTTGTCCAAATTGAGCTACGATTCTTTCTCTTCGAGATATTCTCAAATTTGTACCAAAAAATGCGAAAAATCGGGGATCACTCGGTAATTTTCGCAGATAGATTAATTTGGCTTTCGGATTCGAATTTCTGAGATCGAAATACATGAGAATAGCACGGGAAACCCGGGGAAAAAAAATGTTGATTTTTGACCCAAAAATCGATAAATTTGCGCAGGTTCAAATCCCTTTGGGGATTTTTGGGCCAAATTTTTTTTTTTCTCACGAACTGATCGTATGACACTATTCTGATGTATTTTGACCTCAGGAATCCGATTCTGAAAGGAAAATTGATCCATCTCTGAAATTGACCGAGTGATCGCCAATTTTCAGCTCTTCGGGATCGAGACTAAAAAATTCATTTTATCGTCTATTTTCATGTAGTTCGTACCCAGGAATTCGAATCTGAGAGTGTAAGAATTGATCGTATCGAGCTTTTCTTATGTATTTTGACCTCAGGAACACGAATCTGTTGTCCAGATTGAGCTACGATTCTTTCTTTTCGAGATATCCTCAAATTTGTACCAAAAAATGCGAAAAATCGGGGATAACTCGGTAATTTTCGCAGATAGATTAATTTGGCTTTCGGATTCGAATTTCTGAGATCGAAATACATGAGAATAGCACGGGAAACCCGGGAAAAAAAAATGTTGATTTTTGACCCAAAAATCGATAAATTTGCGCAGGTTCAAATCCCTTTGGGGATTTTTGGGCCAAATTTTTTTTTTTCTCGCGAATTGATCGTATGACACTATTCTGATGTATTTTGACCTCAGGAATCCGATTCTGAAAGGAAAATTGATCCATCTCTGAAATTGACCGAGTGATCGCCAATTTTCAGCTCTTCGGGATCGAGAGTAAAAAATTCATTTTATCGTCTATTTTCATGTAGTTCGTACCCAGGAATTCGAATCTGAGAGTGTAAGAATTGATCGTATCGAGCTTTTCTTATGTATTTTGACCTCAGGAACACGAATCTGTTGTCCAGATTGAGCTACGATTCTTTCTCTTCGAGATATCCTCAAATTTGTACCAAAAAATGCGAAAAATCGGGGATAACTCAGTAATTTTCACAGATAGATTAATTTGGCTTTCGGATTCGAATTTCTGAGATCGAAATACATGAGAATAGCACGGAAAACCCGGGAAAAAAAATGTTGATTTCTGACCCAAAAATCGATAAATTTGCGCAGGTTCAAATCCCTTTGGGGATTTTTGGGCCAAATTTTTTTTTTTCTCGCGAATTGATCGTATGACACTATTCTGATGTATTTTGACCTCAGGAATCCGATTCTGAAAGGAAAATTGATCCATCTCTGTAATTGACCGAGTGATCGCCAATTTTCATCTCTTCGGGATCGAGACTAAAAAATTCATTTTATCGTCTATTTTGATGTAGTTCGTACCTAGGAATTCGAATCTGAGAGTGTAAGAATTGATCGTATCGAGCTTTTCTTATGTATTTCGACCTCAGGAACACGAATCTGTTGTCCAGATTGAGCTACGATTCTTTCTCTTCGAGATATCCTCAAATTTGTACCAAAAAATGCGAAAAATCGGGGATAACTCGGTAATTTTCGCATATAGATTAATTTGGCTTTCGGATTCGAATTTCTGAGATCGAAATACATGAGAATAGCACGGGAAACCCGGGAAAAAAAAATGTTGATTTTTGACCCAAAAATCGATAAATTTGCGCAGGTTCAAATCCCTTTGGGGATTTTTGGGCCAAATTTTTTTTTTTCTCGCGAATTGATCGTATGACACTATTCTGATGTATTTTGACCTCAGGAATCCGATTCTGAAAGGAAAATTGATCCATCTCTGAAATTGACCGAGTGATCGCCAATTTTCAGCTCTTCGGGATCGAGACTAAAAAATTCATTTTATCGTCTGTTTTCATGTAGTTCGTACCCAGGAATTCGAATCTGAGAGTGTAAGAATTGATCGTATCGAGCTTTTCTTATGTATTTTGACCTCAGGAACACGAATCTGTTGTCCAGATTGAGCTACGATTCTTTCTTTTCGAGATATCCTCAAATTTGTACCAAAAAATGCGAAAAATCGGGGATAACTCGGTAATTTTCGCAGATAGATTTATTTGGCTTTCGGATTCGAATTTCTGAGATCGAAATACATGAGAATAGCACGGGAAACCCGGGAAAAGAAAATGTTGATTTTTGACCCAAAAGTCGATAAATTTGCGCAGGTTCAAATCCCTTTGGGGATTTTTGGGACAAATTTTTTTTTTTCTCGCGAATTGATCGTATGACACTATTCTGATGTATTTTGACCTCAGGAATCCGATTCTGGAAGAAAAATTGATCCATCTCTGAAATTGACCGAGTGATCGCCAATTTTCAGCTCTTCGGGATCGAGACTAAAAAATTCATTTTATCGTCTGTTTTCATGTAGTTCGTACCCAGGAATTCGAATCTGAGAGTGTAAGAATTGATCGTATCGAGCTTTTCTTATGTATTTTGACCTCAGGAACACGAATCTGTTGTCCAGATTGAGCTACGATTCTTTCTTTTCGAGATATCCTCAAATTTGTACCAAAAAATGCGAAAAATCGGGGATAACTCGGTAATTTTCGCAGATAGATTAATTTGGCTTTCGAATTCGAATTTCTGAGATCGAAATACATGAGAATAGCACGGGAAACCCGGGAAAAAAAAATGTTGATTTTTGACCCAAAAATCGATAAATTTGCGCAGGTTCAAATCCCTTTGGGGATTTTAGGGCCAAATTTTTTTTTTTCTCGCGAATTGATCGTATGACACTATTCTGATGTATTTTGACCTCAGGAATCCGATTCTAAAAGGAAAATTGATCCATCTCTGTAATTGACCGAGTGATCGCCAATTTTCAGCTCTTCTGGATCGATACTAAAAAATTCATTTTATCGTCTATTTTCATGTAGTTCGTACCCAGGAATTCGAATCTGAGAGTGTAAGAATTGATCGTATTGAGCTTTTCTTATGTATTTTGACCTCAGGAACACGAATCTGTTGTCCAAATTGAGCGACGATTCTTTCTCTTCGAGATATCCTCAAATTTGTACCAAAAAATGCGAAAAATCGGGGATAACTCGGTAATTTTCGCAGATAGATTAATTTGGCTTTCGGATTCGAATTTCTGAGATCGAAATACATGAGAATAGCACGGGAAACCCGGGAAAAAAAAATGTTGATTTTTGACCCAAAAATCGATAAATTTGCGCAGGTTCAAATCCCTTTGGGGATTTTTGGGCCAAATTTTTTTTTTTCTCGCGAATTGATCGTATGACACTATTCTGATGTATTTTGACCTCAGGAATCCGATTCTGAAAGGAAAATTGATCCATCTCTGTAATTGACCGAGTGATCGCCAATTTTCATCTCTTCGGGATCGAGACTAAAAAATTCATTTTATCGTCTATTTTGATGTAGTTCGTACCTAGGAATTCGAATCTGAGAGTGTAAGAATTGATCGTATCGAGCTTTTCTTATGTATTTTGACCTCAGGAACACGAATCTGTTGTCCAGATTGAGCTACGATTCTTTCTCTTCGAGATATCCTCAAATTTGTACCAAAAAATGCGAAAAATCGGGGATAACTCGGTAATTTTCGCAGATAGATTAATTTGGCTTTCGGATTCGAATTTCTGAGATCGAAATACATGAGAATAGCACGGGAAACCCGGGAAAAAAAAATGTTGATTTTTGACCCAAAAATCGATAAATTTGCGCAGGTTCAAATCCCTTTGGGGATTTTTGGGCCAAATTTTTTTTTTTCTCGCGAATTGATCGTATGACACTATTCTGATGTATTTTGACCTCAGGAATCCGATTCTGAAAGGAAAATTGATCCATCTCTGAAATTGACCGAGTGATCGCCAATTTTCAGCTCTTCGGGATCGAGACTAAAAAATTCATTTTATCGTCTGTTTTCATGTAGTTCGTACCCAGGAATTCGAATCTGAGAGTGTAAGAATTGATCGTATCGAGCTTTTCTTATGTATTTTGACCTCAGGAACACGAATCTGTTGTCCAGATTGAGCTACGATTCTTTCTTTTCGAGATATCCTCAGATTTGTACCAAAAAATGCGAAAAATCGGGGATAACTCGGTAATTTTCGCAGATAGATTTATTTGGCTTTCGGATTCGAATTTCTGAGATCGAAATACATGAGAATAGCACGGGAAACCCGGGAAAAGAAAATGTTGATTTTTGACCCAAAAGTCGATAAATTTGCGCAGGTTCAAATCCCTTTGGGGATTTTTGGGACAAATTTTTTTTTTTCTCGCGAATTGATCGTATGACACTATTCTGATGTATTTTGACCTCAGGAATCCGATTCTGGAAGGAAAATTGATCCATCTCTGAAATTGACCGAGTGATCGCCAATTTTCAGCTCTTCGGGATCGAGACTAAAAAATTCATTTTATCGTCTGTTTTCATGTAGTTCGTACCCAGGAATTCGAATCTGAGAGTGTAAGAATTGATCGTATCGAGCTTTTCTTATGTATTTTGACCTCAGGAACACGAATCTGTTGTCCAGATTGAGCTACGATTCTTTCTTTTCGAGATATCCTCAAATTTGTACCAAAAAATGCGAAAAATCGGGGATAACTCGGTAATTTTCACAGATAGATTTATTTGGCTTTCGGATTCGAATTTCTGAGATCGAAATACATGAGAATAGCACGGGAAACCCGGGAAAAGAAAATGTTGATTTTTGACCCAAAAATCGATAAATTTGCGCAGGTTCAAATCCCTTTGGGGATTTTTGGGACAAATTTTTTTTTTTCTCGCGAATTGATCGTATGACACTATTCTGATGTATTTTGACCTCAGGAATCCGATTCTGAAAGGAAAATTGATCCATCTCTGAAATTGACCGAGTGATCGCCAATTTTCAGCTCTTCGGGATCGAGACTAAAAAATTCATTTTATCGTCTGTTTTCATGTAGTTCGTACCCAGGAATTCGAATCTGAGAGTGTAAGAATTGATCGTATCGAGCTTTTCGTATGTATTTTGACCTCAGGAACACGAATCTGTTGTCCAGATTGAGCTACGATTCTTTCTTTTCGAGATATCCTCAAATTTGTACCAAAAAATGCGAAAAATCGGGGATAACTCGGTAATTTTCGCAGATAGATTAATTTGGCTTTCGGATTCGAATTTCTGAGATCGAAATACATGAGAATAGCACGGGAAACCCGGGAAAAAAAAATGTTGATTTTTGACCCAAAAATCGATAAATTTGCGCAGGTTCAAATCCCTTTGGGGATTTTTGGGCCAAATTTTTTTTTTTCTCGCGAATTGATCGTATGACACTATTTTGATGTATTTTGACCTCAGGAATCCGATTCTGAAAGGAAAATTGATCCATCTCTGAAATTGACCGAGTGATCGCCAATTTTCAGCTCTTCGGGATCGAGACTAAAAAATTCATTTTATCGTCTGTTTTCATGTAGTTCGTACCCAGGAATTCGAATCTGAGAGTGTAAGAATTGATCGTATCGAGCTTTTCTTATGTATTTTGACCTCAGGAACACGAATCTGTTGTCCAGATTGAGCTACGATTCTTTCTTTCCGAGATATCCTCAAATTTGTACCAAAAAATGCGAAAAATCGGGGATAACTCGGTAATTTTCGCAGATAGATTTATTTGGCTTTCGGATTCGAATTTCTGAGATCGAAATACATGAGAATAGCACGGGAAACCCGGGAAAAGAAAATGTTGATTTTTGACCCAAAAGTCGATAAATTTGCGCAGGTTCAAATCCCTTTGGGGATTTTTGGGACAAATTTTTTTTTTTCTCGCGAATTGATCGTATGACACTATTCTGATGTATTTTGACCTCAGGAATCCGATTCTAAAAGGAAAATTGATCCATCTCTGTAATTGACCGAGTGATCGCCAATTTTCAGCTCTTCTGGATCGATACTAAAAAATTCATTTTATCGTCTATTTTCATGTAGTTCGTACCCAGGAATTCGAATCTGAGAGTGTAAGAATTGATCGTATTGAGCTTTTCTTATGTATTTTGACCTCAGGAACACGAATCTGTTGTCCAAATCGAGCTACGATTCTTTCTCTTCGAGATATCCTCAAATTTGTACCAAAAAATGCGAAAAATCGGGGATAACTCGGTAATTTTCGCAGATAGATCAATTTGGCTTTCGGATTCGAATTTCTGAGATCGAAATACATGAGAATAGCACGGGAAACCCGGGAAAAAAAAATGTTGATTTTTGACCCAAAAATCGATAAATTTGCGCAGGTTCAAATCCCTTTGGGGATTTTTGGGACAAATTTTTTTTTTTCTCGCGAATTGATCGTATGACACTATTCTGATGTATTTTGACCTCAGGAATCCGATTCTGAAAGGAAAATTGATCCATCTCTGAAATTGACCGAGTGATCGCCAATTTTCAGCTCTTCGGGATCGAGACTAAAAAATTCATTTTATCGTCTATTTTCATGTAGTTCGTACCCAGGAATTCGAATCTGAGAGTGTAAGAATTGATCGTATTGAGCTTTTCTTATGTATTTTGACCTCAGGAACACGAATCTGTTGTCCAAATTGAGCTACGATTCTTTCTCTTCGAGATATTCTCAAATTTGTACCAAAAAATGCGAAAAATCGGGGATCACTCGGTAATTTTCGCAGATAGATTAATTTGGCTTTCGGATTCGAATTTCTGAGATCGAAATACATGAGAATAGCACGGGAAACCCGGGGAAAAAAAATGTTGATTTTTGACCCAAAAATCGATAAATTTGCGCAGGTTCAAATCCCTTTGGGGATTTTTGGGCCAAATTTTTTTTTTTCTCACGAACTGATCGTATGACACTATTCTGATGTATTTTGACCTCAGGAATCCGATTCTGAAAGGAAAATTGATCCATCTCTGAAATTGACCGAGTGATCGCCAATTTTCAGCTCTTCGGGATCGAGACTAAAAAATTCATTTTATCGTCTGTTTTCATGTAGTTCGTACCCAGGAATTCGAATCTGAGAGTGTAAGAATTGATCGTATCGAGCTTTTCGTATGTATTTTGACCTCAGGAACACGAATCTGTTGTCCAGATTGAGCTACGATTCTTTCTTTTCGAGATATCCTCAAATTTGTACCAAAAAATGCGAAAAATCGGGGATAACTCGGTAATTTTCGCAGATAGATTAATTTGGCTTTCGGATTCGAATTTCTGAGATCGAAATACATGAGAATAGCACGGGAAACCCGGGAAAAAAAAATGTTGATTTTTGACCCAAAAATCGATAAATTTGCGCAGGTTCAAATCCCTTTGGGGATTTTTGGGCCAAATTTTTTTTTTTCTCGCGAATTGATCGTATGACACTATTCTGATGTATTTTGACCTCAGGAATCCGATTCTGAAAGGAAAATTGATCCATCTCTGAAATTGACCGAGTGATCGCCAATTTTCAGCTCTTCGGGATCGAGACTAAAAAATTCATTTTATCGTCTATTTTCATGTAGTTCGTACCCAGGAATTCGAATCTGAGAGTGTAAGAATTGATCGTATTGAGCTTTTCTTATGTATTTTGACCTCAGGAACACGAATCTGTTGTCCAAATCGAGCTACGATTCTTTCTCTTCGAGATATCCTCAAATTTGTACCAAAAAATGCGAAAAATCGGGGATAACTCGGTAATTTTCGCAGATAGATCAATTTGGCTTTCGGATTCGAATTTCTGAGATCGAAATACATGAGAATAGCACGGGAAACCCGGGAAAAAAAAATGTTGATTTTTGACCCAAAAATCGATAAATTTGCGCAGGTTCAAATCCCTTTGGGGATTTTTGGGACAAATTTTTTTTTTTCTCGCGAATTGATCGTATGACACTATTCTGATGTATTTTGACCTCAGGAATCCGATTCTGAAAGGAAAATTGATCCATCTCTGAAATTGACCGAGTGATCGCCAATTTTCAGCTCTTCGGGATCGAGACTAAAAAATTCATTTTATCGTCTATTTTCATGTAGTTCGTACCCAGGAATTCGAATCTGAGAGTGTAAGAATTGATCGTATCGAGCTTTTCTTATGTATTTTGACCTCAGGAACACGAATCTGTTGTCCAGATTGAGCTACGATTCTTTCTCTTCGAGATATCCTCAAATTTGTACCAAAAAATGCGAAAAATCGGGGATAACTCGGTAATTTTCGCAGATAGATTTATTTGGCTTTCGGATTCGAATTTCTGAGATCGAAATACATGAGAATAGCACGGGAAACCCGGGAAAAAAAATGTTGATTTCTGACCCAAAAATCGATAAATTTGCGCAGGTTCAAATCCCTTTGGGGATTTTTGGGCCAAATTTTTTTTTTTCTCGCGAATTGATCGTATGACACTATTCTGATGTATTTTGACCTCAGGAATCCGATTCTGAGAGGGAAATTGATCCATCTCTGAAATTGACCGAGTGATCGCCAATTTTCAGCTCTTCGGGATCGAGACTAAAAAATTCATTTTATCGTCTGTTTTCATGTAGTTCGTACCCAGGAATTCGAATCTGAGAGTGTAAGAATTGATCGTATCGAGCTTTTCTTATGTATTTTGACCTCAGGAACACGAATCTGTTGTCCAGATTGAGCTACGATTCTTTCTTTTCGAGATATCCTCAAATTTGTACCAAAAAATGCGAAAAATCGGGGATAACTCGGTAATTTTCGCAGATAGATTTATTTGGCTTTCGGATTCGAATTTCTGAGATCGAAATACATGAGAATAGCACGGGAAACCCGGGAAAAGAAAATGTTGATTTTTGACCCAAAAGTCGATAAATTTGCGCAGGTTCAAATCCCTTTGGGGATTTTTGGGACAAATTTTTTTTTTTCTCGCGAATTGATCGTATGACACTATTCTGATGTATTTTGACCTCGGGAATCCGATTCTGGAAGGAAAATTGATCCATCTCTGAAATTGACCGAGTGATCGCCAATTTTCAGCTCTTCGGGATCGAGACTAAAAAATTCATTTTATCGTCTGTTTTCATGTAGTTCGTACCCAGGAATTCGAATCTGAGAGTGTAAGAATTGATCGTATCGAGCTTTTCTTATGTATTTTGACCTCAGGAACACGAATCTGTTGTCCAGATTGAGCTACGATTCTTTCTTTTCGAGATATCCTCAAATTTGTACCAAAAAATGCGAAAAATCGGGGATAACTCGGTAATTTTCGCAGATAGATTAATTTGGCTTTCGGATTCGAATTTCTGAGATCGAAATACATGAGAATAGCACGGGAAACCCGGGAAAAAAAAATGTTGATTTCTGACCCAAAAATCGATAAATTTGCGCAGGTTCAAATCCCTTTGGGGATTTTTGGGCCAAATTTTTTTTTTCTCGCGAATTGATCGTATGGCACTATTCTGATGTATTTTGACCTCAGGAATCCGATTCTGAAAGGAAAATTGATCCATCTCTGAAATTGACCGAGTGATCGCCAATTTTCAGCTCTTCGGGATCGAGACTAAAAAATTCATTTTATCGTCTATTTTCATGTAGTTCGTACCCAGGAATTCGAATCTGAGAGTGTAAGAATTGATCGTATTGAGCTTTTCTTATGTATTTTGACCTCAGGAACACGAATCTGTTGTCCAAATTGAGCTACGATTCTTTCTCTTCGAGATATCCTCAAATTTGTACCAAAAAATGCGAAAAATCGGGGATAACTCGGTAATTTTCGCAGATAGATTAATTTGGCTTTCGGATTCGAATTTCTGAGATCGAAATACATGAGAATAGCACGGGAAACCCGGGAAAAAAAAATGTTGATTTTTGACCCAAAAATCGATAAATTTGCGCAGGTTCAAATCCCTTTGGGGATTTTTGGGCCAAATTTTTTTTTTCTCGCGAATTGATCGTATGGCACTATTCTGATGTATTTTGACCTCAGGAATCCGATTCTGAAAGGAAAATTGATCCATCTCTGAAATTGACCGAGTGATCGCCAATTTTCAGCTCTTCTGGATCGAGACTAAAAAATTCATTTTATCGTCTATTTTCATGTAGTTCGTACCCAGGAATTCGAATCTGAGAGTGTAAGAATTGATCGTGTCAAGCTTTTTCATGTATTTTGACCTCAGGAACACGAATCTGTTGTCCAAATTGAGCTACGATTCTTTCTCTTCGAGATATCTTCAAATTTGTACCAAAAAATGCGAAAAATCGGGGATAACTCGGTAATTTTCGCAGATAGATTTATTTGGCTTTCGGATTCGAATTTCTGAGATCGAAATACATGAGAATAGCACGGGAAACCCGGGAAAAGAAAATGTTGATTTTTGACCCAAAAATCGATAAATTTGCGCAGGTTCAAATCCCTTTGGGGATTTTTGGGACAAATTTTTTTTTTTCTCGCGAATTGATCGTATGACACTATTCTGATGTATTTTGACCTCAGGAATCCGATTCTGAGAGGAAAATTGATCCATCTCTGAAATTGACCGAGTGATCGCCAATTTTCAGCTCTTCGGGATCGAGAGTAAAAAATTCATTTTATCGTCTATTTTCATGTAGTTCGTACCCAGGAATTCGAATCTGAGAGTGTAAGAATTGATCGTATCGAGCTTTTCTTATGTATTTTGACCTCAGGAACACGAATCTGTTGTCCAGATTGAGCTACGATTTTTTCTTTTCGAGATATCCTCAAATTTGTACCAAAAAATGCGAAAAATCGGGGATAACTCGGTAATTTTCGCAGATAGATTAATTTGGCTTTCGGATTCGAATTTCTGAGATCGAAATACATGAGAATAGCACGGGAAACCCGGGAAAAAAAATGTTGATTTTTGACCCAAAAATCGATAAATTTGCGCAGGTTCAAATCCCTTTGGGGATTTTTGGGCCAAATTTTTTTTTTTCTCGCGAATTGATCGTATGACACTATTCTGATGTATTTTGACCTCAGGAATCCGATTCTGAAAGGAAAATTGATCCATCTCTGAAATTGACCGAGTGATCGCCAATTTTCAGCTCTTCGGGATCGAGACTAAAAAATTCATTTTATCGTCTGTTTTCATGTAGTTCGTACCCAGGAATTCGAATCTGAGAGTGTAAGAATTGATCGTATCGAGCTTTTCTTATGTATTTTGACCTCAGGAACACGAATCTGTTGTCCAGATTGAGCTACGATTCTTTCTTTTCGAGATATCCTCAAATTTGTACCAAAAAATGCGAAAAATCGGGGATAACTCGGTAATTTTCGCAGATAGATTTATTTGGCTTTCGGATTCGAATTTCTGAGATCGAAATACATGAGAATAGCACGGGAAACCCGGGAAAAGAAAATGTTGATTTTTGACCCAAAAGTCGATAAATTTGCGCAGGTTCAAATCCCTTTGGGGATTTTTGGGACAAATTTTTTTTTTTCTCGCGAATTGATCGTATGACACTATTCTGATGTATTTTGACCTCAGGAATCCGATTCTGGAAGGAAAATTGATCCATCTCTGAAATTGACCGAGTGATCGCCAATTTTCAGCTCTTCGGGATCGAGACTAAAAAATTCATTTTATCGTCTGTTTTCATGTAGTTCGTACCCAGGAATTCGAATCTGAGAGTGTAAGAATTGATCGTATCGAGCTTGTCTTATGTATTTTGACCTCAGGAACACGAATCTGTTGTCCAGATTGAGCTACGATTCTTTCTTTTCGAGATATCCTCAAATTTGTACCAAAAAATGCGAAAAATCGGGGATAACTCGGTAATTTTCGCAGATAGATTAATTTGGCTTTCGGATTCGAATTTCTGAGATCGAAATACATGAGAATAGCACGGGAAACCCGGGAAAAAAAAATGTTGATTTCTGACCCAAAAATCGATAAATTTGCGCAGGTTCAAATCCCTTTGGGGATTTTTGGGCCAAATTTTTTTTTTTCTCGCGAATTGATCGTATGACACTATTCTGATGTATTTTGACCTCAGGAATCCGATTCTGAAAGGAAAATTGATCCATCTCTGAAATTGACCGAGTGATCGCCAATTTTCAGCTCTTCGGGATCGAGAGTAAAAAATTCATTTTATCGTCTATTTTCATGTAGTTCGTACCCAGGAATTCGAATCTAAGAGTGTAAGAATTGATCGTATCGAGCTTTTCTTATGTATTTTGACCTCAGGAACACGAATCTGTTGTCCAGATTGAGCTACGATTCTTTCTCTTCGAGATATCCTCAAATTTGTACCAAAAAATGCGAAAAATCGGGGATAACTCGGTAATTTTCGCAGATAGATTAATTTGGCTTTCGGATTCGAATTTCTGAGATCGAAATACATGAGAATAGCACGGGAAACCCGGGAAAAAAAAATGTTGATTTCTGACCCAAAAATCGATAAATTTGCGCAGGTTCAAATCCCTTTGGGGATTTTTGGGCCAAATTTTTTTTTTTCTCGCGAATTGATCGTATGACACTATTCTGATGTATTTTGACCTCAGGAATCCGATTCTGAAAGGAAAATTGATCCATCTCTGAAATTGACCGAGTGATCGCCAATTTTCAGCTCTTCGGGATCGAGACTAAAAAATTCATTTTATCGTCTATTTTCATGTAGTTCGTACCCAGGAATTCGAATCTGAGAGTGTAAGAATTGATCGTATCGAGCTTTTCTTATGTATTTTGACCTCAGGAACACGAATCTATTGTCCAGATTGAGCTACGATTCTTTCTTTTCGAGATATCCTCAAATTTGTACCAAAAAATGCGAAAAATCGGGGATAACTCGGTAATTTTCGCAGATAGATTAATTTGGCTTTCGGATTCGAATTTCTGAGATCGAAATACATGAGAATAGCACGGGAAACCCGGGAATAAAAAATGTTGATTTTTGACCCAAAAATCGATAAATTTGCGCAGGTTCAAATCCCTTTGGGGATTTTTGGGCCAAATTTTTTTTTTTCTCGCGAATTGATCGTATGACACTATTCTGATGTATTTTGACCTCAGGAATCCGATTCTGGAAGGAAAATTGATCCATCTCTGAAATTGACCGAGTGATCGCCAATTTTCAGCTCTTCGGGATCGAGACTAAAAAATTCATTTTATCGTCTGTTTTCATGTAGTTCGTACCCAGGAATTCGAATCTGAGAGTGTAAGAATTGATCGTATCGAGCTTTTCTTATGTATTTTGACCTCAGGAACACGAATCTATTGTCCAGATTGAGCTACGATTCTTTCTTTTCGAGATATCCTCAAATTTGTACCAAAAAATGCGAAAAATCGGGGATAACTCGGTAATTTTCGCAGATAGATTAATTTGGCTTTCGGATTCGAATTTCTGAGATCGAAATACATGAGAATAGCACGGGAAACCCGGGAAAAAAAAATGTTGATTTCTGACCCAAAAATCGATAAATTTGCGCAGGTTCAAATCCCTTTGGGGATTTTTGGGCCAAATTTTTTTTTTTCTCGCGAATTGATCGTATGACACTATTCTGATGTATTTTGACCTCAGGAATCCGATTCTGAAAGAAAAATTGATCCATCTCTGAAATTGACCGAGTGATCGCCAATTTTCAGCTCTTCGGGATCGAGACTAAAAAATTCATTTTATCGTCTATTTTCATGTAGTTCGTACCCAGGAATTCGAATCTGAGAGTGTAAGAATTGATCGTATCGAGCTTTCCTTATGTATTTTGACCTCAGGAACACGAATCTGTTGTCCAGATTGAGCTACGATTCTTTCTCTTCGAGATATCCTCAAATTTGTACCAAAAAATGCGAAAAATCGGGGATAACTCGGTAATTTTCGCAGATAGATTAATTTGGCTTTCGGATTCGAATTTCTGAGATCGAAGTACATGAGAATAGCACGGGAAACCCGGGAAAAAAAAATGTTGATTTCTGACCCAAAAATCGATAAATTTGCGCAGGTTCAAATCCCTTTGGGGATTTTTGGGCCAAATTTTTTTTTTTCTCGCGAATTGATCGTATGACACTATTCTGATGTATTTTGACCTCAGGAATCCGATTCTGAAAGGAAAATTGATCCATCTCTGAAATTGACCGAGTGATCGCCAATTTTCAGCTCTTCGGGATCGAGACTAAAAAATTCATTTTATCGTCTGTTTTCATGTAGTTCGTACCCAGGAATTCGAATCTGAGAGTGTAAGAATTGATCGTATCGAGCTTTTCTTATGTATTTTGACCTCAGGAACACGAATCTGTTGTCCAGATTGAGCTACGATTCTTTCTTTTCGAGATATCCTCAAATTTGTACCAAAAAATGCGAAAAATCGGGGATAACTCGGTAATTTTCGCAGATAGATTAATTTGGCTTTCGGATTCGAATTTCTGAGATCGAAATACATGAGAATAGCACGGGAAACCCGGGAAAAAAAAATGTTGATTTCTGACCCAAAAATCGATAAATTTGCGCAGGTTCAAATCCCTTTGGGGATTTTTGGGCCAAATTTTTTTTTTCTCGCGAATTGATCGTATGACACTATTCTGATGTATTTTGACCTCAGGAATCCGATTCTGAAAGGAAAATTGATCCATCTCTGTAATTGACCGAGTGATCGCCAATTTTCAGCTCTTCGGGATCGAGACTAAAAAATTCATTTTATCGTCTATTTTCATGTAGTTCCTACCCAGGAATTCGAATCTGAGAGTGTAAGAATTGATCGTATCGAGCTTTTCTTATGTATTTTGACCTCAGGAACACGAATCTGTTGTCCAGATTGAGCTACGATTCTTTCTCTTCGAGATATCCTCAAATTTGTACCAAAAAATGCGAAAAATCGGGGATAACTCGGTAATTTTCGCAGATAGATTAATTTGGCTTTCGGATTCGAATTTCTGAGATCGAAATACATGAGAATAGCACGGGAAACCCGGGAAAAAAAAATGTTGATTTCTGACCCAAAAATCGATAAATTTGCGCAGGTTCAAATCCCTTTGGGGATTTTTGGGCCAAATTTTTTTTTTCTCGCGAATTGATCGTATGACACTATTCTGATGTATTTTGACCTCAGGAATCCGATTCTGAAAGGAAAATTGATCCATCTCTGTAATTGACCGAGTGATCGCCAATTTTCAGCTCTTCGGGATCGAGACTAAAAAATTCATTTTATCGTCTATTTTCATGTAGTTCGTACCCAGGAATTCGAATCTGAGAGTGTAAGAATTGATCGTATCGAGCTTTTCTCATGTATTTTGACCTCAGGAACACGAATCTGTTGTCCAGATTGAGCTACGATTCTTTCTTTTCGAGATATCCTCAAATTTGTACCAAAAAATGCGAAAAATCGGGGATAACTCGGTAATTTTCGCAGATAGATTAATTTGGCTTTCGGATTCGAATTTCTGAGATCGAAATACATGAGAATAGCACGGGAAACCCGGGAAAAAAAAATGTTGATTTCTGACCCAAAAATCGATAAATTTGCGCAGGTTCAAATCCCTTTGGGGATTTTTGGGCCAAATTTTTTTTTTCTCGCGAATTGATCGTATGACACTATTCTGATGTATTTTGACCTCAGGAATCCGATTCTGAAAGGAAAATTGATCCATCTCTGTAATTGACCGAGTGATCGCCAATTTTCAGCTCTTCGGGATCGAGACTAAAAAATTCATTTTATCGTCTATTTTCATGTAGTTCCTACCCAGGAATTCGAATCTGAGAGTGTAAGAATTGATCGTATCGAGCTTTTCTCATGTATTTTGACCTCAGGAACACGAATCTGTTGTCCAGATTGAGCTACGATTCTTTCTTTTCGAGATATCCTCAAATTTGTACCAAAAAATGCGAAAAATCGGGGATAACTCGGTAATTTTCGCAGATAGATTTATTTGGCTTTCGGATTCGAATTTCTGAGATCGAAATACATGAGAATAGTACGGGAAACCCGGGAAAAGAAAATGTTGATTTTTGACCCAAAAATCGATAAATTTGCGCAGGTTCAAATCCCTTTGGGGATTTTCGGGCCAAATTTTTTTTTTCTCGCGAATTGATCGTATGACACTATTCTGATGTATTTTGACCTCAGGAATCCGATTCTGAAAGGAAAATTGATCCATCTCTGAAATTGACCGAGTGATCGCCAATTTTCAGCTCTTCGGGATCGAGACTAAAAAATTCATTTTATCGTCTGTTTTCATGTAGTTCGTACCCAGGAATTCGAATCTGAGAGTGTAAGAATTGATCGTATCGAGCTTTTCTTATGTATTTTGACCTCAGAAACACGAATCTGTTGTCCAGATTGAGCTACGATTTTTTCTTTTCGAGATATCCTCAAATTTGTACCAAAAAATGCGAAAAATCGGGGATAACTCGGTAATTTTCGCAGATAGATTAATTTGGCTTTCGGATTCGAATTTCTGAGATCGAAATACATGGGAATAGCACGGAAAACCCGGGAAAAAAAAATGTTGATTTTTGACCCAAAAATCGATAAATTTGCGCAGGTTCAAATCCCTTTGGGGATTTTTGGGCCAAATTTTTTTTTTTCTCGCGAATTGATCGTATGACACTATTCTGATGTATTTTGACCTCAGGAATCCGATTCTGAAAGGAAAATTGATCCATCTCTGAAATTGACCGAGTGATCGCCAATTTTCAGCTCTTCGGGATCGAGACTAAAAAATTCATTTTATCGTCTATTTTCATGTAGTTCGTACCCAGGAATTCGAATCTGAGAGTGTAAGAATTGATCGTATCGAGCTTTTCTCATGTATTTTGACCTCAGGAACACGAATCTGTTGTCCAGATTGAGCTACGATTCTTTCTTTTCGAGATATCCTCAAATTTGTACCAAAAAATGCGAAAAATCGGGGATAACTCGGTAATTTTCGCAGATAGATTTATTTGGCTTTCGGATTCGAATTTCTGAGATCGAAATACATGAGAATAGCACGGGAAACCCGGGAAAAGAAAATGTTGATTTTTGACCCAAAAATCGATAAATTTGCGCAGGTTCAAATCCCTTTGGGGATTTTTGGGCCAAATTTTTTTTTTCTCGCGAATTGATCGTATGACACTATTCTGATGTATTTTGACCTCAGGAATCCGATTCTGAAAGAAAAATTGATCCATCTCTGAAATTGACCGAGTGATCGCCAATTTTCAGCTCTTCGGGATCGAGACTAAAAAATTCATTTTATCGTCTGTTTTCATGTAGTTCGTACCCAGGAATTCGAATCTGAGAGTGTAAGAATTGATCGTATCGAGCTTTTTGTATGTATTTTGACCTCAGGAACACGAATCTGTTGTCCAGATTGAGCTACGATTCTTTCTTTTCGAGATATCCTCAAATTTGTACCAAAAAATGCGAAAAATCGGGGATAACTCGGTAATTTTCGCAGATAGATTAATTTGGCTTTCGGATTCGAATTTCTGAGATCGAAATACATGAGAATAGCACGGGAAACCCGGGAAAAAAAAATGTTGATTTCTGACCCAAAAATCGATAAATTTGCGCAGGTTCAAATCCCTTTGGGGATTTTTGCGCCAAATTTTTTTTTTTCTCGCGAATTGATCGTATGACACTATTCTGATGTATTTTGACCTCAGGAATCCGATTCTGAAAGGAAAATTGATCCATCTCTGAAATTGACCGAGTGATCGCCAATTTTCAGCTCTTCGGGATCGAGACTAAAAAATTCATTTTATCGTCTGTTTTCATGTAGTTCGTACCCAGGAATTCGAATCTGAGAGTGTAAGAATTGATCGTATCGAGCTTTTCTTATGTATTTTGACCTCAGGAACACGAATCTGTTGTCCAGATTGAGCTACGATTCTTTCTTTTCGAGATATCCTCAAATTTGTACCAAAAAATGCGAAAAATCGGGGATAACTCGGTAATTTTCGCAGATAGATTAATTTGGCTTTCGGATTCGAATTTCTGAGATCGAAATACATGAGAATAGCACGGGAAACCCGGGAAAAAAAAATGTTGATTTCTGACCCAAAAATCGATAAATTTGCGCAGGTTCAAATCCCTTTGGGGATTTTTGGGCCAAATTTTTTTTTTCTCGCGAATTGATCGTATGACACTATTCTGATGTATTTTGACCTCAGGAATCCGATTCTGAAAGGAAAATTGATCCATCTCTGTAATTGACCGAGTGATCGCCAATTTTCAGCTCTTCGGGATCGAGACTAAAAAATTCATTTTATCGTCTATTTCCATGTAGTTCGTACCCAGGAATTCGAATCTGAGAGTGTAAGAATTGATCGTATCGAGCTTTTCTCATGTATTTTGACCTCAGGAACACGAATCTGTTGTCCAGATTGAGCTACGATTCTTTCTCTTCGAGATATCCTCAAATTTGTACCAAAAAATGCGAAAAATCGGGGATAACCCGGTAATTTTCGCAGATAGATTTATTTGGCTTTCGGATTCGAATTTCTAAGATCGAAATACATGAGAATAGCACGGGAAACCCGGGAAAAGAAAATGTTGATTTTTGACCCAAAAATCGATAAATTTGCGCAGGTTCAAATCCCTTTGGGGATTTTTGGGCCAAATTTTTTTTTTCTCGCGAATTGATCGTATGACACTATTCTGATGTATTTTGACCTCAGGAATCCGATTCTGAAAGGAAAATTGATCCATCTCTGAAATTGACCGAGTGATCGCCAATTTTCAGCTCTTCGGGATCGAGACTAAAAAATTCATTTTATCGTCTATTTCCATGTAGTTCGTACCCAGGAATTCGAATCTGAGAGTGTAAGAATTGATCGTATCGAGCTTTTCTTATGTATTTTGACCTCAGGAACACGAATCTGTTGTCCAGATTGAGCTACGATTCTTTCTCTTCGAGATATCCTCAAATTTGTACCAAAAAATGCGAAAAATCGGGGATAACTCGGTAATTTTCGCAGATAGATTAATTTGGCTTTCGGATTCGAATTTCTGAGATCGAAATACATGAGAATAGCACGGGAAACCCGGGAAAAAAAAATGTTGATTTCTGACCCAAAAATCGATAAATTTGCGCAGGTTCAAATCCCTTTGGGGATTTTTGGGCCAAATTTTTTTTTTTCTCACGAATTGATCGTATGACACTATTCTGATGTATTTTGACCTCAGGAATCCGATTCTGAAAGGAAAATTGATCCATCTCTGAAATTGACCGAGTGATCGCCAATTTTCAGCTCTTCGGGATCGAGACTAAAAAATTCATTTTATCGTCTGTTTTCATGTAGTTCGTACCCAGGAATTCAAATCTGAGAGTGTAAGAATTGATCGTATCGAGCTTTTCTTATGTATTTTGACCTCAGGGACACGAATCTGTTGTCCAGATTGAGCTACGATTCTTTCTCTTCGAGATATCCTCAAATTTGTACCAAAAAATGCGAAAAATCGGGGATAACTCGGTAATTTTCGCAGATAGATTAATTTGGCTTTCGGATTCGAATTTCTGAGATCGAAATACATGAGAATAGCACGGGAAACCCGAGAAAAAAAAATGTTGATTTCTGACCCAAAAATCGATAAATTTGCGCAGGTTCAAATCCCTTTGGGGATTTTTGGGCCAAATTTTTTTTTTTCTCGCGAATTGATCGTATGACACTATTCTGATGTATTTTGACCTCAGGAATCCGATTCTGAAAGGAAAATTGATCCATCTCTGAAATTGACCGAGTGATCGCCAATTTTCAGCTCTTCGGGATCGAGACTAAAAAATTCATTTTATCGTCTATTTTCATGTAGTTCGTACCCAGGAATTCGAATCTGAGAGTGTAAGAATTGATCGTATCAAGCTTTTCTTATGTATTTTGACCTCAGGAACACGAATCTGTTGTCCAGATTGAGCTACGATTCTTTTTCTTCGAGATATCCTCAAATTTGTACCAAAAAATGCGAAAAATCGGGGATAACTCGGTAATTTTCGCAGATAGATTAATTTGGCTTTCGGATTCGAATTTCTGAGATCGAAATACATGAGAATAGCACGGGAAACCCAGGAAAAAAAAATGTTGATTTTTGACCCAAAAATCGATAAATTTGCGCAGGTTCAAATCCCTTTGGGGATTTTTGGGCCAAATTTTTTTTTTTCTCGCGAATTGATCGTATGACACTATTCTGATGTATTTTGACCTCAGGAATCCGATTCCGAAAGGAAAATTGATCCATCTCTGAAATTGACCGAGTGATCGCCAATTTTCAGCTCTTCGGGATCGAGACTAAAAAATTCATTTTATCGTCTATTTTGATGTAGTTCGTACCTAGGAATTCGAATCTGAGAGTGTAAGAATTGATCGTTTCGAGCTTTTCTTATGCATTTTGACCTCAGGAACACGAATCTGTTGTCCAAATTGAGCTACGATTCTTTCTCTTCGAGATATCCTCAAATTTGTACCAAAAAATGCGAAAAATCGGGGATAACTCGGTAATTTTCGCAGATAGATTAATTTGGCTTTCGGATTCGAATTTCTGAGATCGAAATACATGAGAATAGCACGGGAAACCCGGGAAAAAAAAATGTTGATTTCTGACCCAAAAATCGATAAATTTGCGCAGGTTCAAATCCCTTTGGGGATTTTTGGGCCAAATTTTTTTTTTTCTCACGAATTGATCGTATGACACTATTCTGATGTATTTTGACCTCAGGAATCCGATTCTGAAAGGAAAATTGATCCATCTCTGAAATTGACCGAGTGATCGCCAATTTTCAGCTCTTCGGGATCGAGACTAAAAAATTCATTTTATCGTCTGTTTTCATGTAGTTCGTACCCAGGAATTCGAATCTGAGAGTGTAAGAATTGATCGTATCGAGCTTTTCTTATGTATTTTGACCTCAGGAACACGAATCTGTTGTCCAGATAAAGCTACGATTCTTTCTTTTCGAGATATCCTCAAATTTGTACCAAAAAATGCGAAAAATCGGGGATAACTCGGTAATTTTCGCAGATAGATTAATTTGGCTTTCGGATTCGAATTTCTGAGATCGAAATACATGAGAATAGCACGGGAAACCCGGGAAAAAAAAATGTTGATTTCTGACCCAAAAATCGATAAATTTGCGCAGGTTCAAATCCCTTTGGGGATTTTTGGGCCAAATTTTTTTTTTTCTCGCGAATTGATCGTATGACACTATTCTGATGTATTTTGACCTCAGGAATCCGATTCTGAAAGGAAAACTGATCCATCTCTGAAATTGACCGAGTGATCGCCAATTTTCAGCTCTTCGGGATCGAGACTAAAAAATTCATTTCATCGTCTATTTTCATGAAGTTCGTACCCAGGAATTCGAATCTGAGAGTGTAAGAATTGATCGTATTGGGCTTTTCTTATGTATTTTGACCTCAGGAACACGAATCTGTTGTCCAGATAAAGCTACGATTCTTTCTTTTCGAGATATCCTCAAATTTGTACCAAAAAATGCGAAAAATCGGGGATAACTCGGTAATTTCGGCAGATAGATTAATTTGGTTTTCGGATTCGAATTTCTGAGATCAAAGTACATGAGAATAGCACGGGAAACCCGGGAAAAAAAAATGTTGATTTTTGACCCAAAAATCGATAAATTTGCGCAGGTTCAAATCCCTTTGGGGATTTTTGGGCCAAATTTTTTTTTTTCTCGCGAATTGATCGTATGACACTATTCTGATGTATTTTGACCTCAGGAATCCGATTCCGAAAGGAAAATTGATCCATCTCTGAAATTGACCGAGTGATCGCCAATTTTCAGCTCTTCGGGATCGAGACTAAAAAATTCATTTTATCGTCTATTTTGATGTAGTTCGTACCTAGGAATTCGAATCTGAGAGTGTAAGAATTGATCGTTTCGAGCTTTTCTTATGCATTTTGACCTCAGGAACACGAATCTGTTGTCCAAATTGAGCTACGATTCTTTCTCTTCGAGATATCCTCAAATTTGTACCAAAAAATGCGAAAAATCGGGGATAACTCGGTAATTTTCGCAGATAGATTAATTTGGCTTTCGGATTCGAATTTCTGAGATCGAAATACATGAGAATAGCACGGGAAACCCGGGAAAAAAAAATGTTGATTTTTGACCCAAAAATCGATAAATTTGCGCAGGTTCAAATCCCTTTGGGGATTTTAGGGCCAAATTTTTTTTTTTCTCGCGAATTGATCGTATGACACTATTCTGATGTATTTTGACCTCAGGAATCCGATTCTGAAAGGAAAATTGATCCATCTCTGTAATTGACCGAGTGATCGCCAATTTTCAGCTCTTCTGGATCGAGACTGAAAAATTCATTTTATCGTCTATTTTCATGTAGTTCGTACCCAGGAATTCGAATCTGAGAGTGTAAGAATTGATCGTATCGAGCTTTTCTTATGTATTTTGACCTCAGGAACACGAATCTGTTGTCCAAATTGAGCTACGATTCTTTCTCTTCGAGATATCCTCAAATTTGTACCAAAAAATGCGAAAAATCGGGGATAACTCGGTAATTTTCGCAGATAGATTAATTTGGCTTTCGGATTCGAATTTCTGAGATCGAAATACATGAGAATAGCACGGGAAACCCGGGAAAAAAAAATGTTGATTTTTGACCCAAAAATCGATAAATTTGCGCAGGTTCAAATCCCTTTGGGGATTTTAGGGCCAAATTTTTTTTTTTCTCGCGAATTGATCGTATGACACTATTCTGATGTATTTTGACCTCAGGAATCCGATTCTGAAAGGAAAATTGATCCATCTCTGTAATTGACCGAGTGATCGCCAATTTTCAGCTCTTCTGGATCGAGACTGAAAAATTCATTTTATCGTCTATTTTCATGTAGTTCGTACCCAGGAATTCGAATCTGAGAGTGTAAGAATTGATCGTATCGAGCTTTTCTTATGTATTTTGACCTCAGGAACACGAATCTGTTGTCCAAATTGAGCTACGATTCTTTCTCTTCGAGATATCCTCAAATTTGTACCAAAAAATGCGAAAAATCGGGGATAACTCGGTAATTTTCGCAGATAGATTAATTTGGCTTTCGGATTCGAATTTCTGAGATCGAAATACATGAGAATAGCACGGGAAAACCCGGGAAAAAAAATGTTGATTTCTGACCCAAAAATCGATAAATTTGCGCAGGTTCAAATCCCTTTGGGGATTTTCGGGCCAAATTTTTTTTTTTCTCGCGAATTGATCGTATGACACTATTCTGATGTATTTTGACCTCAGAAATCCGATTCCGAAAGGAAAATTGATCCATCTCTGTAATTGACCGAGTGATCGCCAATTTTCAGCTCTTCTGGATCGAGACTAAAAAATTCATTTTATCGTCTATTTTCATGTAGTTCGTACCTAGGAATTCGAATCTGAGAGTGTAAGAATTGATCGTGTCGAGCTTTTTTTATGTATTTTGACCTCAGGAACACGAATCTGTTGTCCAAATTGAGCTACGATTCTTTCTCTCCGAGATATCCTCAAATTTGTACCAAAAAATGCGAAAAATCGGGGATAACTCGGTAATTTTCGCAGATAGATTAATTTGGCTTTCGGATTCGAATTTCTGAGATCGAAATACATGAGAATAGCACGGGAAACCCGGGAAAAAAAAATGTTGATTTTTGACCCAAAAATCGATAAATTTGCGCAGGTTCAAATCCCTTTGGGGATTTTTGGGCCAAATTTTTTTTTTTCTCGCGAATTGATCGTATGACACTATTCTGATGTATTTTGACCTCAGGAATCCGATTCTGAAAGGAAAATTGATCCATCTCTGAAATTGACCGAGTGATCGCCAATTTTCAGCTCTTCTGGATCGAGACTGAAAAATTCATTTTATCGTCTATTTCCATGTAGTTCGTACCCAGGAATTCGAATCTGAGAGTGTAAGAATTGATCGTATTGAGCTTTTCTTATGTATTTTGACCTCAGGAACACGAATCTGTTGTCCAAATTGAGCTACGATTCTTTCTTTTCGAGATATCTTTAAATTTGTACCAAAAAATGCGAAAAATCGGGGATAACTCGGTAATTTTCGCAGATAGATTAATTTGGCTTTCGGATTCGAATTTCTGAGATCGAAATACATGAGAATAGCACGTGAAACCCGGGAAAAAAAAATGTTGATTTTTGACCCAAAAATCGATAAATTTGCGCAGGTTCAAATCCCTTTGGGGATTTTTGGGCCAAATTTTTTTTTTTCTCGCGAATTGATCGTATGACACTATTCTGATGTATTTTGACCTCAGGAATCCGATTCTGAAAGGAAAATTGATCCATCTCTGAAATTGACCGAGTGATCGCCAATTTTCAGCTCTTCGGGATCGAGACTAAAAAATTCATTTTATCGTCTATTTTCATGTAGTTCGTACCCAGGAATTCGAATCTGAGAGTGTAAGAATTGATCGTATCGAGCTTTTCTTATGTATTTTGACCTCAGGAACACGAATCTGTTGTCCAGATTGAGCTACGATTCTTTCTCTTCGAGATATCCTCAAATTTGTACCAAAAAATGCGAAAAATCGGGGATAACTCGGTAATTTTCGCAGATAGATTAATTTGGCTTTCGGATTCGAATTTCTGAAATCGAAATACATGAGAATAGCACGGGAAACCCGGGAAAAAAAAATGTTGATTTTTGACCCAAAAATCGATAAATTTGCGCAGGTTCAAATCCCTTTGGGGATTTTTGGGCCAAATTTTTTTTTTTCTCGCGAATTGATCGTATGACACTATTCTGATGTATTTTGACCTCAGGAATCCGATTCTGGAAGGAGAATTGATCCATCTCTGAAATTGACCGAGTGATCGCCAATTTTCAGCTCTTCGGGATCGAGACTAAAAAATTCATTTTATCGTCTGTTTTCATGTAGTTCGTACCCAGGAATTCGAATCTGAGAGTGTAAGAATTGATCGTGTCGAGCTTTTTTTATGTATTTTGACCTCAGGAACACGAATCTGTTGTCCAAATTGAGCTACGATTCTTTCTCTCCGAGATATCCTCAAATTTGTACCAAAAAATGCGAAAAATCGGGGATAACTCGGTAATTTTCGCAGATAGATTAATTTGGCTTTCGGATTCGAATTTCTGAGATCGAAATACATGAGAATAGCACGGGAAACCCGGGAAAAAAAAATGTTGATTTTTGACCCAAAAATCGATAAATTTGCGCAGGTTCAAATCCCTTTGGGGATTTTTGGGCCAAATTTTTTTTTTTCTCGCGAATTGATCGTATGACACTATTCTGATGTATTTTGACCTCAGGAATCCGATTCTGAAAGGAAAATTGATCCATCTCTGAAATTGACCGAGTGATCGCCAATTTTCAGCTCTTCGGGATCGAGACTAAAAAATTCATTTTATCGTCTGTTTTCATGTAGTTCGTACCCAGGAATTCGAATCTGAGAGTGTAAGAATTGATCGTATCGAGCTTTTCTTATGTATTTTGACCTCAGGAACACGAATCTGTTGTCCAAATTGAGCTACAATTCTTTCTTTTCGAGATATCTTTAAATTTGTACCAAAAAATGCGAAAAATCGGGGATAACTCGGTAATTTTCGCAGATAGATTAATTTGGCTTTCGGATTCGAATTTCTGAGATCGAAATACATGAGAATAGCACGGGAAACCCGGGAAAAAAAAATGTTGATTTTTGACCCAAAAATCGATAAATTTGCGCAGGTTCAAATCCCTTTGGGGATTTTTGGGCCAAATTTTTTTTTTTCTCGCGAATTGATCGTATGACACTATTCTGATGTATTTTGACCTCAGGAATCCGATTCTGAAAGGAAAATTGATCCATCTCTGAAATTGACCGAGTGATCGCCAATTTTCAGCTCTTCGGGATCGAGACTAAAAAATTCATTTTATCGTCTATTTTCATGTAGTTCGTACCCAGGAATTCGAATCTGAGAGTGTAAGAATTGATCGTATCGAGCTTTTCTTATGTATTTTGACCTCAGGAACACGAATCTGTTGTCCAGATAGAGCTACGATTCTTTCTTTTCGAGATATCCTCAAATTTGTACCAAAAAATGCGAAAAATCGGGGATAACTCGGTAATTTTCGCAGATAGATTAATTTGGCTTTCGGATTCGAATTTCTGAGATCAGAATACATGAGAATAGCACGGGAAACCCGGGAAAAAAAAATGTTGATTTTTGACCCGAAAATCGATAAATTTGCGCAGGTTCAAATCCCTTTGGGGATTTTTGGGCCAAATTTTTTTTTTTCTCGCGAATTGATCGTATGACACTATTCTGATGTATTTTGACCTCAGGAATCCGATTCTGGGAGGAAAATTGATTCATCTCTGAAATTGACCGAGTGATCGCCAATTTTCAGCTCTTCGGGATCGAGACTAAAAAATTCATTTTATCGTCTATTTTCATGTAGTTCGTACCCAGGAATTCGAATCTGAGAGTGTAAGAATTGATCGTATCGAGCTTTCCTTATGTATTTTGACCTCAGGAACACGAATCTGTTGTCCAAATTGAGCTACGATTCTTTCTCTCCGAGATATCCTCAAATTTGTACCAAAAAATGCGAAAAATCGGGGATAACTCGGTAATTTTCGCAGATAGATTAATTTGGCTTTCGGATTCGAATTTCTGAGATCGAAATACATGAGAATAGCACGGGAAACCCGGGAAAAAAAAATGTTGATTTTTGACCCAAAAATCGATAAATTTGCGCAGGTTCAAATCCCTTTGGGGATTTTTGGGCCAAATTTTTTTTTTTCTCGCGAATTGATCGTATGACACTATTCTGATGTATTTTGACCTCAGGAATCCGATTCTGAAAGGAAAATTGATCCATCTCTGAAATTGACCGAGTGATCGCCAATTTTCAGCTCTTCGGGATCGAGACTAAAAAATTCATTTTATCGTCTGTTTTCATGTAGTTCGTACCCAGGAATTCGAATCTGAGAGTGTAAGAATTGATCGTATCGAGCTTTTCTTATGTATTTTGACCTCAGGAACACGAATCTGTTGTCCAAATTGAGCTACGATTCTTTCTTTTCGAGATATCTTTAAATTTGTACCAAAAAATGCGAAAAATCGGGGATAACTCGGTAATTTTCGCAGATAGATTAATTTGGCTTTCGGATTCGAATTTCTGAGATCGAAATACATGAGAATAGCACGGGAAACCCGGGAAAAAAAAATGTTGATTTTTGACCCAAAAATCGATAAATTTGCGCAGGTTCAAATCCCTTTGGGGATTTTTGGGCCAAATTTTTTTTTTTCTCGCGAATTGATCGTATGACACTATTCTGATGTATTTTGACCTCAGGAATCCGATTCTGAAAGGAAAATTGATCCATCTCTGAAATTGACCGAGTGATCGCCAATTTTCAGCTCTTCGGGATCGAGACTAAAAAATTCATTTTATCGTCTATTTTCATGTAGTTCGTACCCAGGAATTCGAATCTGAGAGTGTAAGAATTGATCGTATCGAGCTTTTCTTATGTATTTTGACCTCAGGAACACGAATCTGTTGTCCAGATAGAGCTACGATTCTTTCTTTTCGAGATATCCTCAAATTTGTACCAAAAAATGCGAAAAATCGGGGATAACTCGGTAATTTTCGCAGATAGATTAATTTGGCTTTCGGATTCGAATTTCTGAGATCAGAATACATGAGAATAGCACGGGAAACCCGGGAAAAAAAAATGTTGATTTTTGACCCGAAAATCGATAAATTTGCGCAGGTTCAAATCCCTTTGGGGATTTTTGGGCCAAATTTTTTTTTTTCTCGCGAATTGATCGTATGACACTATTCTGATGTATTTTGACCTCAGGAATCCGATTCTGAAAGGAAAATTGATCCATCTCTGAAATTGACCGAGTGATCGCCAATTTTCAGCTCTTCGGGATCGAGACTAAAAAATTCATTTTATCGTCTGTTTTCATGTAGTTCGTACCCAGTAATTCGAATCTGAGAGTGTAAGAATTGATCGTATCGAGCTTTTCTTATGTATTTTGACCTCAGGAACACGAATCTGTTGTCCAGATAGAGCTACGATTCTTTCTTTTCGAGATATCCTCAAATTTGTACCAAAAAATGCGAAAAATCGGGGATAACTCGGTAATTTTCGCAGATAGATTAATTTGGCTTTCGGATTCGAATTTCTGAGATCAGAATACATGAGAATAGCACGGGAAACCCGGGAAAAAAAAATGTTGATTTTTGACCCGAAAATCGATAAATTTGCGCAGGTTCAAATCCCTTTGGGGATTTTAGGGCCAAATTTTTTTTTTTCTCGCGAATTGATCGTATGACACTATTCTGATGTATTTTGACCTCAGGAATCCGATTCTGGGAGGAAAATTGATTCATCTCTGAAATTGACCGAGTGATCGCCAATTTTCAGCTCTTCGGGATCGAGACTAAAAAATTCATTTTATCGTCTGTTTTCATGTAGTTCGTACCCAGTAATTCGAATCTGAGAGTGTAAGAATTGATCGTGTCGAGCTCTTTTTATGTATTTTGACCTCAGGAACACGAATCTGTTGTCCAAATTGAGCTACGATTCTTTCTCTCCGAGATATCCTCAAATTTGTACCAAAAAATGCGAAAAATCGGGGATAACTCGGTAATTTTCGCAGATAGATTAATTTGGCTTTCGGATTCGAATTTCTGAGATCGAAATACATGAGAATAGCACGGGAAACCCGGGAAAAAAAAATGTTGATTTCTGACCCAAAAATCGATAAATTTGCGCAGGTTCAAATCCCTTTGGGGATTTTTGGGCCAAATTTTTTTTTTCTCGCGAATTGATCGTATGACACTATTCTGATGTATTTTTACCTCAGGAATCCGATTCTGAAAGGAAAATTGATCCATCTCTGAAATTGACCGAGTGATCGCCAATTTTCAGCTCTTCGGGATCGAGACTAAAAAATTCATTTTATCGTCTGTTTTCATGTAGTTCGTACCCAAGAATTCGAATCTGAGAGTGTAAGAATTGATCGTATCGAGCTTTTCTTATGTATTTTGACCTCAGGAACACGAATCTGTTGTCCAGATTGAGCTACGATCCTTTCTTTTCGAGATATCCTCAAATTTGTACCAAAAAATGCGAAAAATCGGGGATAACTCGGTAATTTTCGCAGATAGATTAATTTGGCTTTCGGATTCGAATTTCTGAGATCGAAATACATGAGAATAGCACGGGAAACCCGGGAAAAAAAAATGTTGATTTTTGACCCAAAAATCGATAAATTTGCGCAGGTTCAAATCCCTTTGGGGATTTTTGGGCCAAATTTTTTTTTTTCTCGCGAATTGATCGTATGCCACTATTCTGATGTATTTTGACCTCAGGAATCCGAGTCTGAAAGGAAAATTGATCCATCTCTGAAATTGACCGAGTGATCGCCAATTTTCAGCTCTTCGGGATCGAGACTAAAAAATTCATTTTATCGTCTGTTTTCATGTAGTTCGTACCCAGGAATTCGAATCTGAGAGTGTAAGAAGTGATCGTATCGAGCTTTTCTTATGTATTTTGACCTCAGGAACACGAATCTGTTGTCCAGATTGAGCTACGATTCTTTCTTTTCGAGATATCCTCAAATTTGTACCAAAAAATGCGAAAAATCGGGGATAACTCGGTAATTTTCGCAGATAGATTAATTTGGCTTTCGGATTCGAATTTCTGAGATCGAAATACATGAGAATAGCACGGGAAACCCGGGAAAAAAAAATGTTGATTTCTGACCCAAAAATCGATAAATTTGCGCAGGTTCAAATCCCTTTGGGGATTTTTGGGCCAAATTTTTTTTTTTCTCGCGAATTGATCGTATGACACTATTCTAATGTATTTTGACCTCAGTAATCCGATTCTGAAAGGAAAATTGATCCATCTCTGAAATTGACCGAGTGATCGCCAATTTTCAGCTCTTCGGGATCGAGACTAAAAAATTCATTTTATCGTCTATTTTCATGTAGTTCGTACCCAGGAATTCGAATCTGAGAGTGTAAGAATTGATCGTATCGAGCTTTTCTTATGTATTTTGACCTCAGGAACACGAATCTGTTGTCCAGATTGAGCTACGATCCTTTCTTTTCGAGATATCCTCAAATTTGTACCAAAAAATGCGAAAAATCGGGGATAACTCGGTAATTTTCGCAGATAGATTAATTTGGCTTTCGGATTCGAATTTCTGAGATCGAAATACATGAGAATAGCACGGGAAACCCGGGAAAAAAAAATGTTGATTTTTGACCCAAAAATCGATAAATTTGCGCAGGTTCAAATCCCTTTGGGGATTTTTGGGCCAAATTTTTTTTTTTCTCGCGAATTGATCGTATGCCACTATTCTGATGTATTTTGACCTCAGGAATCCGATTCTGAAAGAAAAATTGATCCATCTCTGAAATTGACCGAGTGATCGCCAATTTTCAGCTCTTCGGGATCGAGACTAAAAAATTCATTTTATCGTCTGTT
The DNA here is from genome assembly GCF_917208135.1 of Athalia rosae. Lineage (NCBI taxonomy): Eukaryota > Metazoa > Arthropoda > Insecta > Hymenoptera > Athaliidae > Athalia > Athalia rosae. Next base: position 14,356,805 of record NC_064026.1, read on the forward strand.
TTCATGTAGTTCGTACCCAGGAATTCGAATCTGAGAGTGTAAGAATTGATCGTATCGAGCTTTTCCTATGTATTTTGACCTCAGGAACACGAATCTGTTGTCCAGATTGAGCTACGATTCTTTCTTTTCGAGATATCCTCAAATTTGTACCAAAAAATGCGAAAAATCGGGGATAACTCGGTAATTTTCGCAGATAGATTAATTTGGCTTTCGGATTCGAATTTCTGAGATCGAAATACATGAGAATAGCACGGGAAACCCGGGAAAAAAAAATGTTGATTTTTGACCCAAAAATCGATAAATTTGCGCAGGTTCAAATCCCTTTGGGGATTTTTGGGCCAAATTTTTTTTTTCTCGCGAATTGATCGTATGACACTATTCTGATGTATTTTTACCTCAGGAATCCGATTCTGAAAGGAAAATTGATCCATCTCTGAAATTGACCGAGTGATCGCCAATTTTCAGCTCTTCGGGATCGAGACTAAAAAATTCATTTTATCGTCTGTTTTCATGTAGTTCGTACCCAGGAATTCGAATCTGAGAGTGTAAGAAGTGATCGTATCAAGCTTTTCTTATGTATTTTGACCTCAGGAACACGAATCTGTTGTCCAGATTGAGCTACGATTCTTTCTTTTCGAGATATCCTCAAATTTGTACCAAAAAATGCGAAAAATCGGGGATAACTCGGTAATTTTCGCAGATAGATTAATTTGGCTTACGGATTCGAATTTCTGAGATCGAAATACATGAGAATAGCACGGGAAACCCGGGAAAAAAAAATGTTGATTTCTGACCCAAAAATCGATAAATTTGCGCAGGTTCAAATCCCTTTGGGGATTTTTGGGCCAAATTTTTTTTTTTCTCGCGAATTGATCGTATGACACTATTCTGATGTATTTTGACCTCAGGAATCCGATTCTGAAAGGAAAATTGATCCATCTCTGAAATTGACCGAGAGATCGCCAATTTTCAGCTCTTCGGGATCGAGACTAAAAAATTCATTTTATCGTCTATTTTCATGTAGTTCGTACCCAGGAATTCGAATCTGAGAGTGTGAGAATTGATCGTATCGAGCTTTTCTTATGTATTTTGACCTCAGGAACACGAATCTGTTGTCCAAATTGAGCTGCGATTCTTTCTTTTCGAGATATCCTCAAATTTGTACCAAAAAATGCGAAAAATCGGGGATAACTCGGTAATTTTCGCAGATAGATTAATTTGGCTTTCGGATTCGAATTTCTGAGATCGAAATACATGAGAATAGCACTGGAAACCCGGGAAAAAAAAATGTTGATTTTTGACCCAAAAATCGATAAATTTGCGCAGGTTCAAATCCCTTTGGGGATTTTTGGGCCAAATTTTTTTTTTTCTCGCGGATTGATCGTATGACACTATTCTGATGTATTTTGACCTCAGGAATCCGATTCTGAAAGGAAAATTGATCCATCTCTGAAATTGATCGAGTGATCGCCAATTTTCAGCTCTTCGGGATCGAGACTAAAAAATTCATTTTATCGTCTATTTTCATGTAGTTCGTACCCAGGAATTCGAATCTGAGAGTGTAAGAATTGATCGTATCGAGCTTTTCGTATGTATTTTGACCTCAGGAACACGAATCTGTTGTCCAGATTGAGCTACGATTCTTTCTTTTCGAGATATCCTCAAATTTGTACCAAAAAATGCGAAAAATCGGGGATAACTCGGTAATTTTCGCAGATAGATTAATTTGGCTTTCGGATTCGAATTTTTGAGATCGAAATACATGAAAATAGCACGGGAAACCCGGGAAAAAAAATGTTGATTTTTGACCCAAAAATCGATAAATTTGCGCAGGTTCAAATCCCTCTGGGGATTTTTGGGCCAAATTTTTTTTTTTCTCGCGAATTGATCGTATGACACTTTTTCGATGTATTTTGATCTCAGAAATCCGATTCTGAAAGGAAATTCGATCCATCTCTGAAATTGACATATCAAGACATACGAGCACCAAATTTTACGGGAACTCGAGTAAAGGGAGATTAAATTTGTTTCTGTTTCACCATTGAGGCGAATGATGAAAAACGTGAGAACAAAAGAGAATGAGCAAAATAACGGTAGCATATCATAGCAGAAGGAAAGATCAGAACGAAAACGTGACCTTATTCACTAGCGGTTGATTGTGTTTTTTGTAGAATTTTACGCCTAAATTTTAATATCATTCGTTACCGTATTGGATTCGTTATTCTGAAGGATGTCTCACCACATTGTTGTTGCATAGTTCAACCAAAATATCCTCGTGCGAAGTTTTATCAAATCAGGGTCCATGTGGGTGAAAATTTGTATTCGTTCAACCTGAAATAACTGCTAAATGAATTGATTTGAAAAATCAATGCGATTGAGTTGGATAGAATCCAACTTGTTTGGAGATTTTTTGTTCGTTTTTTTTTTTTCATTGAAACGAGTCCATAAAATTCACTCGAAAGTTCATCAACGGTATTACGAATCCATTCGTAAATTTTAGTTTTATCTGATGAAAATGAATGAAATGTATAGGTATGGTTGTAACACGTGCGTTCAACAAGTTTTAAAACATTGACCATCAATGGTGAGATAATTATGATCGGATTAGGTCATGATACGTACAAGTTTATGAGCTACCTACCGCGGCACTATTATACAAACCTATATAATGCAGCAACACTGCACGCCCGCTACGAATATTATAATTATAATACGACGCTTGAGAGTTGACTAAACGGCGGTGGCATTTGCACGAACGTTTAACGATGTGATCGGCCGATTACTGACGAAATGAAATTTCCGTGAAACGAGGATATTTTTTATAGTTGTACGAGATAAAAATTTTGACAAAATCAACTCATCCTACACGATTGGGAGTGACTTTCTGAATAGTTGTGAAACTTGAGTTTATTTTTTTCCCCGATCGCGCAGGGTGTACGACGGTTTATAAATCCAAATTCTATAACGGCTCTGGTTCATCACCGTGAAATTAAGTGTCCCATTAATAGGAACGTTCGTATCCCCTTTTCCGCAGACATCGATTTTGTGCTTTCACCGCGCGGCGTGCTGCCGTAGATAATTAATATCCAGTTTTGTCTTCTGCGTCAACGGAGAAATACAATACCATCATGAAAACCAAGTTACCAAACACTGCCGCGATTCTACCCTCCAAAAGGAGAAAAAGAAAAATTAAATAGTTTCTCGTAGTCATTCACTGCACGGACTTTTTTTTTACTTCACCCAAGAATGAAACAAATCATGTGAACAAATAAGTATATGAAATTTTATGCAATTTCTTTTGTCGCGCACGCATCCGTAATTTCGATTTATCTCACGGGTAGAATTTTGCGGTATCGTAAGTACAGAAAGAAAGTGTACGGGGTGGGTGACTGATCATGAGACACTTTTATTTCTGGTGTAACAATTTTTCGAAATTCCAATTTCCGAGAGTGCAATATTCTTCGATGATCAAGCACGAAGGTCTTCCGATTCTCAGAGATGGATTCTATCTCACGATCGGTTCTGACGAAAACAAATGTAGAGTGGGATCTTTCGACGCGACGGTAATGGAATTGTAATAATTACGCATTTCAAAAGTTTTTTTTCTTCTCCGAAGCTGCCTGATACATGACGTCCCATCTAGTTATCTTACATCTCTCGGTGTAGCTGCAGCAAGATTCGCTGGTTCATCGCGTAAAATTGTTATTTTATATACGATTATCTTGTTTTTCTACTTTTAACTTATCTCCGTTTACCTTCATTTGTGTTTTTTCTATTCTCCGTATTGCGTCTGGTTAAATTCTGTGGAAGAAGAAAAATCTTTCCCAGTAGTCGGTACTCCAAACGAGTCCTGGCCGATTCTTGGTAATTTAAGACCCCTTTTTCTCCGGTACAATCAGATCAGGACGACAGGCTCTCGCTCGGCACTACGATAGGAAATCTCGCAAATCCAGGGCGACCCGATTCCGCTCGTTGGTAGGACTCCTTAACTGTTGGCTTTACTTTCGTAGTTTGCTTTTTACTCAGAGGTAGTAATGGGTTTAAGTCTGCGGTGCTTTTCACTGATATTCTCTTGTTCGTATTCCGAACCACCCCCCCCCCCCCCCCCCCCCATGTTGAGTGGAAAAAACTGTGAAAATTTTGAACAGCCATTTATTCCGATTGGGACAAGATTGCCTCCTCACAATTATCCCGATCCGCGGACGCATTCAAAAGACGCTGTCGATCGTATACTTTTGTTGGTGTTGCCTTCGCGGTTGCCTTGTCCGATTTAAAATGCAAACAACTGCGGAAAAAATTCGAAAAATAGCGAAATTGAGGGATATTTTATGAAATATCCACGATCGACCATCCCTCCCACCGGGGCATCTATCCGGACTTTACCCTATGCTTACGTATACTTCAGGGTAATTCTACCCTAGGATGACGGACTAGGGAGTGTATGTATAAATATACCGAGGTACATTTTATCTCTTCACAAAGCGGCAGCCGGCCATAGTACAAATAGCGAGTTAGAGAGAAATTCAACTCTGAAGCGAGCTCTCAACTGTATTCCGAAGTGGAACTGTATAAGGGCATCTTAATATTAGGTTCTCCAGAGTAGACTTATTGTTAGGGAGTAAAACGGATTTCTGTTCACTTTCACAAGTAAGTACGCACGCCCAAAGATTGTAGGCGTATACGTACGTACGTACGTACATCTCTATGGACCCGTTGGCTTCCTCGTTATAATGTACTCAAGTAACCGCGGCGAGTTTTGCAAGAAACGAACCTCTACCTCGCGCGCTTCTAACAAAAAAAATAAATAAATAAATTCAGCGCAGCTCTCGTTTGTAAAGAAAGTGAGAAGATGGCTTGGAAAAAAACAAAATAAAATACCAAATAAAAGCAGAGGAACTTGCGAACGGAAATCCCAAAGAATCGAGTCCGGGGTTCCGGACAGTGGAGTTTGCCAAGTCCTTCGACGGATCTCTCGACTACGTTACACACGTAGGTATTGCGTCGCTTCGGTCGCCCGCTCCCGTTGCAGTCGGCCCGCCGCCGTCGGACAGTAAAAGGGGTGGAAGAAAAGTTGAAGTTAACGACCGGGCTCGTAAATTTTCTCGCTCCAAAGCCAAGAAATCGAAAACTATCTCGCCACGCCCCATAGATTACCGTACCGTGTCTCGAAACAGACGGCACACAATGACACCGTACACATACGAGGGGCGATGTATGGGGGAGGTAGGGGGAGGTAGCGAGCTCCGAGGGTTCGATGTTGCAGTGTTTGAAAATAGGGGTCGATTTCCGTGGAGGCGTTTAAAAAAGCTCCAACCGGGATCTGGAATCGAGGAAAAAAGGGTTGCGAATTATTGGTTCCCTCACGAGTCTGAACCACCGCAATTTATCGGGGTATCCTTCTTCAACCTTATTTCTTATACGTTCGATCTGCCGCCCGCTGCGGCAACAATACGTCCTTAACGTCACAATAACGTTAATTATCTCTGCGGAGAAAATAGGCAGAGGAAAGGGATGCTCTGTAATCCACCGAACGATAAAGCACCGCCAATTTTACATCCCCTTCTATATCCGTGCGGTAGCTGCTGCTGACCATTGTTGTTTGCGGGCAGCCGTCGTTATTAGTCATCGATAAACTGTCGTACCGATTGCAAGCAGATCATTGTTAGGTTTTTATTCCTACCACACGTCACTTGCTATTCATACATGTGTAACACGTATCATAGACCGAAACAGCTGTAGCTTGGTTTGCCAACAATTAGCCGTCTGTTTTGTACTTTCGAATCGCATTACGAAAAACTGGTGCTCGATAGTAAATAAAAGAGAAAATTCTTCTTCGGATAAAAAATCTTGAATCTATTGTTTCATTTTGCTTCACTCGCTCGCTTCAACGCTTACCACGTATAGGTGTGGGAGAAATTTCAATTTAATTGCTAAAAAACTTCCAACATTTTCCCGTGTATTTCCTCGTACCGTTCAGTTCTCCTCGATATCAGACGAAGAAATGAATTCGATGATTTTATCGCGAGTTAAAAAATTCTTCAAAGCTCTCCGACAAGTGACCTCTACTTCGCGAGATTTTTCTACGAAAATATGTATTTTCGTCATTCTCTGTATATTCGGTGCGAATGCGGACTATCTCAGAGTTGATATCAATAGCTCAGATTTTTAGTGGATTTATCTTCATTCATTTGGAAGCGTTTGGAGCCACTGGGAGTATCGAAATTCGAAAACGCCCCTGTAAATGACCAGCCTAATGTATAAGGTTGGAATTTATATTGTGCCGGTGTAATAATTTGCGTGAAGCAATTCTTGTATAAATATCATTTCCATGTGGATCGTGGTTTCCGTGATTCGAGGCATGCATTATTATGCGATTTCCTCAACAATAGAATAATTTTCCACTTCCACGTATACGCATGTATGTCGCGTATTGATGAAACAATTTTCTAACCGAAGTCATGCCAATAATGGTTCTATTGAATAATTTACACGTCCGGTATACTCTGCGTAGATATTCCACGTATATTCAGCTCTTACAATTCTCGTTTCATCTTCCATGAATCGTAATGTCAACGTGTTTTCACGCTTTCTCTATGTTTCGCACACTCCGTTTCAATTATTATCATCGCGAGAGTCCGCGAGTTGTCGAGTTTGAAAAGTGAGTACGACTACAGTGCAACGGTGCGACTCGTGGTTTCTATTAGTGTTATTTGTTGCCGGAAGTTGTTCAAGTTTCGTTGGATATCCTCTTCTTATACTTCTACCGTACGTACGGACCATAACTCATGGCTAGTTCGTATAAGAATCAGATGCATCTGGATGCCTTTGCCGCTGCACAGGCCTCGGGAACAGTAAACTTTATTCCATAACTTTTCTAATAACGGGAATACCTCTTGAAGGAGTAAGAATTTTTGTGAAAAATTTAATGGTTGAAATATTAAAATGAACTACATAAGAATTTGTTTCACTACCCAGCTCTAATCTGATGATATATTGTTTCTAGAATTCGCGCTGTGCGCTTCTCTTGCACGTAAAAGGGAAAATTCGACGAATCGAGACCATGCATTTCACGAGAAAAAAAAATGAATGAATCCATAATTCCTATTGAAGTGAGGGGGATTCGTCGCGATGTAACACGAGTAACGTAACGGTCAGCATTGAATGAAATTTCACCGATACAAGTCGAAGTTGTTGATTAGAAATAATTCAATCGAGTAAGAGCGTCGCGGTGTTGGGTGTATAAAAGAAAATGGTAGAAAAAAATCGTAACTCCGCAGTTTAACGAGACGAGATGAGGATCGAGGGCCAAAGATATATGTAAGGGATGAAGAAATAGAGGAACAAAGTCGTCGCCTTTCTCGGTTAACCGCTCGATGTAATCCTAAAACCATTTAGTTAATTGCCTTGCTCCCGCGCCGCGGTTCCGACTCAACGATAACTGTTGGAATAAAGTCAAATGGAAGAAAAAAAAAACCGAGTAAGAAAGAAATAAATTAACTGAAAAAAGAGGAAAACGGTATAATAAGGAATGAGGAAACAAAGTGAGACGAAGAGAGAAGAGGAGATAAGGAGATAAGGATAGCTAATACCTAGATTCCGATGGTATAGATGGTATTCCAAAGTTTACCGTCTCGTGAATAACTCCGACAAAGTTCGCAAAAAAGTTCTCCGGGATGTATTTCCAATCGTCCGTTAATGGCGATACAAGTGGAATCGGGAGACGTACACGTATTCGCGTATAAAAATGTGGATGTAGATACAGACACGGATACAAAATATCGGACGTATATACAGGTATAACACCATTGTGAGATTTCTTCCTGGATTTACTTCGGTCTCCTCCGCTTTCCGGCCGCTCCGGTATACCTATACACGGTATACGTAGTACAAGCACATAGTTATACGCGCATCGCGCGTCGCGGGCGCCCGGGCTAAACTCACCAACAAATTTACATGTTGAACAAGTCGAAAAGTTCTCACCCCATACATCCACCCTGACTTTTTTCTCTTCCTATGCACACGTATAAGTTCCGCTTTTCTACTTTCTCTGTACTCTAGTAGCTGGTTTTTCTTCAGGTTCTTGTACGTATAGTTGGAGTCTCGCGGTTTGATATATATATATATATATGTATATATACATTTTATGCTTATCAGCTCACGCCCCTTAGTCAACATGTGCTACACATTCGTGCAGATGTTTGTATATATATCGTATACAGCCCCATATGTATTCTCGCGGGTTGAGAACTACCCGTATATACGTAACGTACGTACACATATGAATGTATACGTACGTTAGGGTGTTTCTGAATGATATTTTTTTTTTTTTTTTTCTCAAACAGGCTCAGAAGTTTCATTTTGAGCCGAAGTAGATGCCGGTTGAAATTAATATTCACATGTCCCCCGTCGTCCTGTAAATGGAAACTTTTTTCGCACCTTCACTGTCTTGCGCGGTCCGATTTAGGGCGAGTCTCTTTTTCATTTTTCATTCTTATCGCCACCGCATCGAAATTTTTCCATAACTTTTTTAAGTAAGAGAACATGAGGGATGAATTGTGCATCACAGTTGCGAAAACTTCGAAAAAAATTAAGAGTTTCACGTACACCTTCGGTGCCTGATTTTCCCCCATAGATATGCTCTTGCACACCGAATAACCGGCATAATTATTTTTTGTCAGATTTAGAGAAATTTCACCTGAAAACTAGAAGCCTCCTTCCTATTCTAGATGAAAGTATACCAATAATGAGTATACATATGTATCGGTGCGGTGGATGACTTGCTCAGATCAATGATATCGAGTGTCACGTTAACGCTGTACCGGGTTCATCGTTCAGGTTCGATTACTCGGTGGCAGCGTAGAAAAATGAAATAAAAGGTGCAGAGGTGAAACATATTCCCGCGACGTCGCGACGTCGAAGGCGATGTACGCGGAAATTCGTTTGAGATATCCGAATCTAACAATAAGTAAGATGATAGCGAAGCGTCAGTCGGAGTTGGTCGAGTTGGCGCAACGTGATAACGTTGTATGTAACACGTGAAATTGCCTTACCCGGTGCATCGTTATATTATGTATCGTATAACATAATATACGTGTATGCATGCACGTACATATCTATATATACCCGTATGATTTTCGTGATCACGCGGGTCTCTAGTTCGCACGATGCGGCTCGGCGCCACGGTTCCACGGGTCAGTGACTATCGATAATCATCAACGTTGGCGCACGGTTGGAAAATTTTTCCCCAGAGCAAACTAAAGAGGGATAAAATAAAGAGAAATAAAGTAGACGAGGAGGAGAATAGGAGATAATAAAAACGGCGAAGGTCTAGCTGCGCTGACTCGGGGGGGGGGGGGGGGGGGGGGGGGGGGGGTCGACGAGGGGTACAGGCCTGTACGCGTGAAGGGGGAAAAAGTTTCTTAAGCCATGAATTTAAGGGGCGACAAGCCGCGGGAGATATCTCGTGGTTAACATAAGAGGGAAGACCCTGGGCTCATAACTTCGCGACGGTTACGGTAAACTAGATTTTCTCAAACACGGCCACCGTATAACGCGCGGTATTATAAGTCTATAGCTGCCCACGACAAATTCTCTTCCGCTCAATTTCTCTGGAACAAGGAGAAGTAAAAGAGGATAAAAAAGAGAAGTAATAATAACCGTTACCGTAACAATAAAGTGAAAACTAAGAAAATAGAAACGAGCACGCTCTCCTTGACACTACCGAAATATTACCGATGCGCTCTCGAGAATCGGAACGTCGCGTTACGTCGTCGTTCGAACCCTTCGTACGTGTGTATAACGCGTTGTTTTTTTCCGATATTGGCTCGCGTCCCGAAGTTTAGATCGTTAACGCCCCGTGCGCCTTTTTTCGGGTCACTCGACGCCCTTGACCTCGTCGAGTTGAGGGATGCGGTCGTCGACTTCGAATTCTGAAACTCTCGATGTAAACGGTTCTTGCAAATAAGTTCGACGATGTCACTCGCCGTTCAATCGCCGTGACGAGAACGCTCGAGGGTCATCGGTGCTGCCGCTGTCCAGAAATAACAGTATCGTTTCCCGTCGCGGAACTCCCGTCAAATTTACGCATCGGAGATAATTCGATTATCTTGAAAAACGATTTATTTTTGCAGATTCACCGCGGGACGATGAGTGAAATGCGAGAATGTCTCTACCCTTTCGTCAAACGACGTCGGAATACGTGTTCGTTTTTTGTTCAGTTTGAAAAGATTCGCTTCTTTCGTTCTCGCGGCGCGATATAACATAGCCGCGTCGTTATCTCAGGTAAAACTAATCTACATTACCGCTAGTTGATTCGCTTAATGTTACCCGACGTTAAAATGACGTGGGTCTTGACAAAGCGCGGTATAATTGGGCAACCAATTTTCACGAAACGCGGTTGCTATACGGACGCCGCGAGCCAATAAATTTCCGACGACACTCCCCACGCTTCGGCGACTCGCGCGAAACAAGTGAGACAGTTTCGCGCTTCTTTTTTCTTTTCCCATTCTTTTTTTTTCTTTTTTTTTTGTTTTTCATCTTTTTCCTTTTATTTTCATTTCTCATTTCAATTAGTGAAAAGCCATTCCATCGGCTCAATCAGGACCCGAGCCAGGACCGTTATATACGTTACAATCTAGCTCTAGTCGACGGTTTAGAATACATAATTCTCCAATAATCTCTGCGAGCCGATATTTCTTGCGATGAATCACACGACGATTCATCGCAGAACTCGCATCAAATCAGTGTGAATTTCATTATTATTTTTGCATACCAAATCTACAAACATTTTTCAAATTCAAACAATTTTCAGGTCCTCGACGATATTGACTTAAAAATGATGTTTTACAACTGAGGCTAATTACCTTATGAATTAAGTTCTGACGTTCATATGGCTAATGAACGCCATGAATCATTACAACTCGCACTGTAATAAAATCTGAACAACGGCAATAAAATCACGTCACCTGTACGTGTATCATATTTCTTCTCGACCATATTCGGACTGTTTCCGCCTGATACAGACGCTAACATTTCTCCAGCGCAAACCCGAAACCTCCACCGTCATCCGCGCCCTTTCGAAACGAATGAACTCTATCGCGTGTATCTTTGTTTTTTTCTTTTCTACATTTGAATAACATAATGCGACGGCGAATTTTCTAAAAACTTGTCGCGAATCCGTAGCTAAAAGGATCATCGTGTACGGTTCTGAAGTAAGATATTCTCTTTGTTAGTAGAAATTATGTATATGAGGTGAGCGGTACAGAAGCGTCATTTCAAAGTTAGCCGCATCAAGCGACGCCGCGCCGGTAGCGTTTCGCCTCGCGTTTCACCCTCAACTTACATCTTAGTAGCCCTCCCTCGCATAATAGATACGGATGGCTTTTTTTTCCTTTCATTTGAAAGTGCTGCGGGATCCACCTCGCGGGTCAACAAATAAAGCTCCGGGTCGTGCGACTTACGCGTGGCGAAGGAGTCTAGTCGGTTTCATCGATATACCGTAACGGAGATATTTCTTTTCTCAATCATCCGCTCTACCATAGATACGTAGTTCAGATGTGTAAAATTAAGAAACAACCGGACGGTCCACGACAGCGAGGTTCTCTTGTTTGTGTTTCGACACGCCCTGGGATCCGGATCACGTTAAGATCCGGCGAGTGCCCCCCCTTGGATTTGGGACTTAAGCCAAGGCGATGTTGATACGGTTGGAATTGGGATTATTTCCTGCCCCCTCGGGATACTCCATTAGTATGACGAAACCGAATCCCAGATACCAATCAGAACTACGCTGATTAATTCGCAACTTCGAGTGACCGAGTTATACGAACATACCGTGCGATGTACATTCTGACACCAAGTCCTCCGACGTGTTACGTGGAAAAATGTGTCAGAATCAAAGGGCCTATTCCCTAGAAAATATGAAAACTTTTGGTCGATCAATTCGTCAGAAGTAATCAGCGTCGAGTCGCACTTTTGGTTACGATGAAACGGGAGTTGGACTCGCGAGGTGGATCGAACTTTCGAATAATTATCATATACACCTAGTCGAAAGAGAATATGTCCTCGCCGTAGCTGCTGGACGTTATACACCGTGGCAATGGTATAAACGGCGAAACGGTGAAATGTCTCAAACTGAAAGAGGGTCCGCGAGGGTCGGTCAAGGGGGAGGGGGAGAGGGGATTTGGGCAAGTTACAGGAGCCGTGCGGAGGAGAGATGGAGATAACGTTAGGCTGGCCAGCAGCCAGTGTTTGTTGACTGGAAATTTACCGAGCGCCGATTGTTTTGGCTACGTGCCATTATCTCGCCGATTCGACTATGCGCCGCGTTGAGTACGGAAGGCTCGGGTAGTGCGGAGCTTCATAGAGTGTCGCTTAGAAAGAGGGAAAGGAGGGGTAGCTCTACCCGCCTATGCAACTATCTATACCATGCGGACAGAATTACGCTGCTATCACTCGCTACGTTATTAATTTATCATCATCGTCGTGATTTTTTTTCAGCTCTTCTCTCTCTCTCTCTCTCTCTCCCATCCGATATAGTCACCCCATCGGAATCCTGCAACGACCGCGCCGCAAACTCCTGTTATTCAATTCAGTTTCACCCCCGCATTTCCAGCACCTATGGTATTTTCGCGGCGAACGTATATTCGCCAAAATGACGAACACGGTCTGAAATCAAATTTCTAGAAAAATTTCTCACTTCATCTCGTATAGCTGTGTAACGTATTGTACGAGGTTACAAAATAATCCATGTGATTGATTTGTGATAAATGAACGCAGTGTAGGAAAATCAACAGATTAGTCGCGTTAATTTACGAGGACGTTGTCATTGTTGTTATTACCTATCGTGATAATTATCGTCGATATGCCGCGGTCGCCGAAACAATTGTTTCGCTCTGGGTATTGAGTATTATTCGACATACACCCAGAGGGTGTCGGACGAAAGAGAAAGGAGAGAAAAAATCAATGCGAAAGAGAAAAAATGGAGGGAGGAAAAAAGTGAGTACGGTACAGGTGGTATGGGAAATCGCATTAGCGTATAGGAATAATAAATGTTTTGTAGAATCGCGAGCGGGTGAGATATCCTGATTATCTCATTGTGCCGCGTAATTGAAAATGTGGTTTGTATCCCATGGAATTTCGGAAAACAATAGAGGGTGATTTACAACCAACGCGCCGGATGGTCGTCATTCATTTGTATCGTGCCGTTTTATTTTATTTTTTTTTCTCGCCGTCGAAGTGGTATGCTTAGGTAATTCGACGATGTCTAATTACTCATTACTCGGAAACGTGCGATTGACGCAGGTGGTATGAGCGGGTAAGCGGCCGTAGGTGCCTATTCTGGAATAGCTCTATTATGGATTTTACGTCATTAACGTTCGACTGCTTGTAACGAAATACCATTCCGGGAACAATGAACGATAGCAAATCATCCCAAGGTCAACAATCAGATGGAAATTATATTCTTGAAACTGTTATAGCGATGCGTTAAGGAAAAAGCAAACAGGCACACGAATGGAAAACATGGAAAATTTTCACATCCGCACAATAAAATCACCGAACAAATTGAATTTCTTCGCACAGCATTTCAACATTTGCTTCTTCAACAAACGTCGGAAATTATAGGAAGCCTTTTTTTCACGAAAATCGGTTTTTCAGCTCGCATTCTTTCTCCTCTATAACCCTGTAACTCTATAACTCGACTCGAAAAAAATTCCCTTTTTATTTTTCCACGAGTCATGACTCACGCTTGACAGCGGTTACGAAAAATTGGGTCATCAGGTGTATCCGGTAAACGATTATTATCGACAGCTCATTTTCTTCGCTTTTCCCGAATCGAATAAACATTACATCGACTTTATTTTGACACGGTGCAACGTTTTTAGCGAACGGTGTGCCAGCTAAAAGTGAGGCAAGTTTACGTCGACCTTGGGACCCTTCGGTATCGTATAAAATTGGTCAATTGGTGGCGGTTGTTTGGTCTTGTGTAATTAGAATGCTCCTACCGCGAATCAATCCCTAATACACGTAGGAGGCATGTAACCGCACCGTATGTATAATATAACCCGAGTACGAGCAAGCGAGCAAGCAGGCAACCCAAATTTAGGGGTTGGACGTGCTTTTCTTTACCCCTTGGATACGAACCTTTCCAAAGTACAAATTACAGAAGTACATAAGGGGTTTTACAAAGAGGGTGAGGAAGGAAGGGACTTCGTACAGGGGCACCACATCCGGCGGTAGAAACAAGAGGGAATCAAGGCTCGGAGACGCTTGCAATTAATTCTCCCAGGGTTATTATTACAGTTCATCGGAGTCATGGAAACGCACGTTGAAAAATGAGCAGAAGAAAGAAAGTGAAAAAAAAAAAAAACTGGAGGAACGCAGATTGGCTGAAAGACAAAAAGCAATTCGGAAAAAGAAAATGAATATCACAAATTCAACGTGGATGGTAACGTAGGTACGTACATTCGTACTCGCACGGTGTAAACGTTGAGTACGGCCGAGTGGTGTGATTCAGAAAAGAAAAATATTCAAATTCCGCGAGAGAAGAAAGAAAAGAAAAAAAAGAAAAAGTAAGAAAGCAATAGAAGACACGCGATAAAGGAAAGTCGCGCGTGCGGCGATAGTTTCCCAAGTTGCATCGAGAATCTCGCCGTGGTACGCTACCTCGAGTTATTTCACAAGGGATGATAGCTGCACTAGAAAATGTAACTTATACAGCCACTACACATTCACAAAGGTATGCGCGCATGTAGGTACATGTAACGCATAAATACAGATATATATATATATATAAATTGTGGAGGCAACGCGAGAATTACGAATACCAGATGCAAATATACGGGAATGCAAATTGTGCCATGTGCCGAGTAAATGTGGGGTAGGTTTATGTGCCTTCGTGAAACTCACCACATACGTGGATATACACGTTCACGTGTATCCATCCGCGTACGCGTACGTGTGAAAGTACACGTGTCACACGAGGACAACGGGCATCAAGTTGCCGTTGCAACCGTGACGTTGCATCGCGGCATTTATACATACATATGTATAATATTAGGCTTGCGTTTTAAGGTAGACGAGTCGGTTTGTGATGTACGAGTACCACGGATAGGCTGCGTACGATATGCGAGAGTCAGGTGAAATTTCGTACGCGGATTTCACCGGAGATACGTATTTCGACGATAGGTGAAATGCAGGAGGAAAAAAACTACTCGCACCCCGACGCAGGATGGCAGAGGGGGCAGAGGGGGCAAAGGGGGAGAGGGGTGAAAAAATGTCAGAGGATTAATGTTATGCGAGACCGGATCCCTGCACAATCTCTTCGTCACGGCCGCTGCGGCGTAATGGTATAGCTGCCGGTGGAAAATGGCTGGTAATATTTTTTAGTGGGAAATAAATGCGGATAAACAAATATATACCTAACCTTCGATCGTATAATGTTAGAAATCAATAACTTACTGAAACTTATTGGGTACGCGTAGCCGATACTCAACCTCTATATATAGACTGTGCGTTGTATATAAGTTATGCCATTATCTCAAAACAACAGCTGCAGCAAAATGAGAGATATAAACGACGTTCGTTCACCGTAAACTTACACTTGTACGAAGTACTAAAGCTAACAGGAGGTCGTGATCCGATACGAGGTATAATATCGGAGAATTTCGCTTTTTTTTTTCCAATCATAGGGAATTTTAATTATTAAAGAAATGAAGACCTAAGTATCCGATCACCGTGATTTCACGTAGACGTTATCGAGGTCACCTTACATAATGCGTTATTCAAAACCTTACGCGGATGCTGCAGTGAAAATTATCCAACGAACGTGCAAAAGAGCTGAGATGCACAAAATTCGTAAATGCGAGCGTTCGTACGATATCGAGCCTCGATGAAAATTAATTTCATACGAGTTAAACTTTGAATGTAAATTACCGTCACATACACGAACGCTTGCGTTTAAGAATTCTCGGCATCGAAACTTTTTCGAAGAACGTTCTACGCTAGGAATATCTCTTCGCTGTTATTTTAGATACGCTCATCAACGATTTACCGAATTTCAGATCGCCAAAGAAATGTTTTTTTTTTTTGTCTCACATCTTCTTTAGCAACATTGGAATGAAACGTTCAATTTTCAGGGAATTTCTCCCCCCCTACCTTCGATTTCCAAGCCACGAAGAGCTTGGGTGCGTAAAAAATTCCAAAACAACTCCACCGAGGAGCACCACCCCGACGTACATATAGACCCATAGAGACGCATACTTCGATAGAACTGTATGTGCGAACGCAATAAGGCGACAATTATCTTGATCCGTTATGCCAGGGCACGCGAGGCTTTGCGTTAATCCAATGTGTGTGCTGCGGCATACATCAGAGCTGACCCGGCCAATATTGTACACGTACACACGTACCTTATACCTCGCCCGAGCGACCCCGTGCGCGACCCCTTTACGTATACGTACACGTACACGTACACGTACACGTGTAGATACCTGTACGTGCGGCATGCAGACCGATATGATTTATGTAAAACTAGGTGTGTAAGTTAACACAGAGCATTTCCATTTGCGTATACGTATGCCAGGGTAGAGAACTACCAGTTGTGTACGTAGGGAATCCACGTATACATATATACTTGGCATGTCCCGTGGACCGCGACGATATCGGAGAGATAGACTGTGGGGAGTTTTCCCTGATTCTATAGATACAGCGTACGGAGGTGAGGTATCCTGAATACCTGACGGTACGGTGCGTACCGATTGGCGGAGCGGACCTCTGCCGAGAACTGTGTATATTCAACATGATAACGTTATTAATGAAAAGTGATTTTCACATTCCGTAGCGTTTTGCGAACTCTATTCGAGACCGACTTGATTTTTTTTTTTTTTACGATCAGGACATTTACTTTCCTCAAAATACGCACTCAATGATGCGAGTAACCTTTGCCTTGTGCATGTATTTCTTTTTCACTGAAATATATTTCATGAAAATCGAATCGTTGTAATTGTTCTATTAATTTTCATCCATGGATATCGAGAAAATTCCAAGTCCTCGTCATTTCTAAAACGACGTTGAACACACATGTTGACGGATGAAACAAATGACGTCAATGTTGCGATAAAAATTGCTAAATTTTTCAGTAGAACAAAAATCTGTAAAAACAAGAAAGAAAAAAAAAATAAAAGACGAAGAATTTACATTGGGGGAAAAAGTCAACTTCCGAATGAGCCTGAAAACGTACGCCGAATATAAAAAGTACAATAGCACGCTTTTACCCCCTTCGGAACGTGTGTGAAACTTTTATTTCAAATATTGCTTTTCCGAAATACATTGTTTCGGAAAATATTTTGCTCTGCCAGATCAAATAAAACACCCTGTAGATAATATGGATAGATAACTGTGTACATTATAGAGTTGTGGATATAGAAAGGAGAGAAGAAAAAAACAAAAAAAAAAAATTAATCTGCAGACCCTCTGCGGGTGTGAAACGTCACGTACCGTATAAGCGCTGGGGGTATAATAAGGCGTGAACGAAATAACCCCACGCATCGTGCGAAATTTGCTACACCCTAGGTCGAAATCGAAAACACGAAACGAGTCACACCGCACATCGAAATTATTAGGCGATACGCGTCTCTGATGTCCTCCCTTTCATTATTCAGGACGATTTTTTTTTTTCTACTTTCCTTCCATCGTTCCTTTTTTCTTTTTTTTTCATACCTCAGCATCATCCGCCATGTACATACATACATGCATGTAAAAGAGAAAGGTGGAAAGCCACGAAGACGAACTGCAGGTGTATCTTATTAGCTCGAGTATCTGATTATCGGAGCGTGACACGGGTTGAGCTCCGGAAGATCGTTTAATATTTCTAGTGCTCTAAGAACGGAAAATAATTATCTCGCCCGTCGATGATTTTTGCTTCATTTTTTTTAAGGAATCGAAAGATCTTCGGGATGCGTCCTTTTCGAGTTCACGAACGGTCGCCTCTTCGTACATTGGTTATCGTTTGGATAAAAATGTTTCACGTAAACCGTCGGTGTTCCGCTGCGGTTGGTTGTAGGTATAATAAGTAAAAAAAGAAAAAAAACAACTCCACCTTTTCGCATTTCGATCAAGAGCAAAATAAAACTCCACACCTAATTAGGAGTGGAATGAAAATAATTACTCGTATATAGCGGGATCGCGGAATTCTCGTGATCACGTGACGTCTGGAATCGCGCTTGATTGTGAGCCTCCCGCGCCCCTACCCCCAAGTTCACCTGTCCGCCAACTCGTGCATTGCAGACAATCGTTGGAGCACGATGCGAAATTTCGGCGACCAGGCATTCGAAATACCGTTATATCGATGTACACCTATTCAGATGCTAAGCTACGAGTCGGGAATCTACGGCGCACTGGCCGAAGTCTCGTCAAGAGGTTCATTTCACCCCGTATACTTTTGACCTCTACGGTCTCTTCGGGTCGGTCGGTCGGCCGGGCAGCGCACTATATTAACGCGAGTACGCGCGCGTCAAAATCGCAGGGGAACCGCCGCTGCTGCTATACCTATAGTAACCGAACGAACGAACGAACGAACGAACGAACGAACGAACAGGAACAGGAGTGAACAACTCTAATCGAATTTACATACTAATAGCGACCGGACCGGGTAATTGTGAAACTTCAGTTTTAGGCAACGTGAATTCCAGAAAAAGTTTTTCGTGCCTCGACTACTAGAAACTCGAGTCACCGGGCTCAACTCCCAACCCCTTGGTAGCATCGGCGGTGTTTTTCCATCCGGTGTAAGAGGCGTTATTCAAATTTTTACTCGTCGTCCGAAAAGTTTTGTTGTGCTCTGCAATTCGACGCATCCGTTACTCCCGTTCGTTAATCCTGATCGTCCAGCCTCCCCATCGAAGCGCGACACGAGTCTTCATTCCGCACCTCGAAAACTGTTACTTTCGAGAAGAGAAAAACTTGAGAGTCGGTGGCTATCCCAACTTGACGATAGCTTGCAGCGACGCCGGAGCGCCGAGGGCCTTTTTCTGGTATCGTGCAGCCAATAATTGAATGACATTATAGATCCGGAGCCCCAAAATTCAATCTATCCGCTTCTGGACTTCGCCATTACGATTAGACAACGCTCGCGAGAACCTAAGCTGGAAGTCAACGGTACGGTGTCGCGCGACTCTTGAGAATCGACCGAGCTACCGGCACGTATTCTTATTGTCAGCTGAAGAGTAAGAAGGAAAAAGTGGAAACGGAGTGCAAGAGGATAAAAGATGAGAAGAAAGAGGATAAAAAGTGAAAAAGAATAGAGGATCAGGCTTGTGAGTTCCATTCGAGTTCTCTCGACTATAGGAACGAACGACTTGAAAAAGAGCCTACACGAGAGCCCCCCCCCCTATATCGGGTTAGAAGTATCAACAAACAGACACTGTAGGTAGTACCTGTCGCGAATCTTGTGTACACGATTTATCGGGATTCGGAATGCAGCTGTGTATCGAGCGATTTATTATTTTTCAAAAATCCTCTACCGCGGTCAAGCAGCGCCGGTGTCGACCTACTCCAGCAAAGTTATCTGCTCTTCTTCTCCGTGATTTTTTATCATTGTCTACAAGATTTCATGACTTCTGGAGGATTGTTGTCGATACTCGTTTATCCTCACAAAGCGAAAAGCTCTCCGGACTATTAATTTTCCCAGTTTTATTATTCCACCTATTTCTCGAGGCGAGATGTCGCTGAACGAAGAAATTTCACGATCTCGAATCCTCGTTCAAACGATCTTCCGACGACTGAATTTCCTTTGAAATTTTTTTTCACCCACTCTCGTGAATCAGGCGTTCGAAATGAGCGTAAGAGTACGAAAAGCGGGGCAAAAAATAAATTTTCCAACGAAGATGATCCTTTATTACTCGCAGTTTTCGAGAAACAATGTGATCGTCGTGAGAACACCGGCTCGTGAGCTTGAACTTCGCGTTCGTTCGCACAAAGCGTTGAATTTTCAGGAGGGAGCGTTCGAAGGGGTTGAGAACCGAGCGTGGGCGATCTTTGTCTTCGTCGTGTAGCGAAGGTTTTCACCCTTCGGAGACACAATATCTGTTATTTCGAGATGTGATTGGGTCCCGGTGACAGCACCTCAAAGATACCCACTTCAAGTTTCCTCGGGAAAGAACAGATTGGACCGGGCTCCTTGTCAACACCTAAAGCATATACCTGAAGCGGCGCGCACGTGAATTCCAGCCACACAAAACACCCCCCCCCCCCCCCCCACCCCCTCCCCCGGAGATGAGGAGAGGGCGTTAACCGTTCGATATTTACCGACTCGGGAAGGAAAGACATGTTAACAAGATATCGGATCAGACCACCGAGGGATGCGGCGCGGTGATGGAGAGAGAAAAGAATAACCAACGCGATCCGAGCTTCGCCTTACCAACCAGATACGGAGTCCGCGACACGAAAAATTTATCAACGGCTAGAGGCCGGAATGGACGGCTGCCTCGTTTCCAGCCTGTCGTACCTCGTCTAGGAATATTCATCGATATTACGGGTGAGCCGAATCCCCCTCACTATTTTACGGGCCCATGGCCATCGCGCGTCGGATTCCCCGCGTCACAGATACGGCGGGCACTTCATAATTTCCAGAATTTTGAAAATCAATATTTTCTGTGAAATGTTTCTTCGCGAGATAAGAATGGACAATGTAACAAGGGTGCGAGTAGACCCCGCGTATACGTACACGTAGTTCGTAGAATCGGACGAACCACGCGCGCTACGTCGCAGTTTGTGCCGAACTCGAGTGTAACTCGGTGCCGACGAACAATTCACGATTGGTCAAGTGGTATTTGTCGGAGCATCTCTACTCCGCCAAGGGGCGGCTGTAAACTTCAAGTGTTATACCGTCTCAGAGGGTTAATAATCTATTGCCAGCCACTGCTCGTTTGGCCGTACAAAACGACCTACCCTTCAGAAGCGAATTAAACTATACGATACTTTTTCTCACTGCAAACAATTGATGCGACCGCGGTAAAGGAGAGGTCCTCCACAACGAGAAAGTTGGATTTTAAAAAAAAAGATGTCGTACCGATGAGAAATCGTAGAAACGAAAATTGACAAACAGACTCTAGCGAAAATCAACATTGTTTATCCATCGAGGTCCGGTTGAAAAGACCAATTTCGGTAACGTGTATTTTTCTCAACGCAACATTGAGTTGTTATTTTTTCTTGGGCGAAGGGGAGGGGGGTAAGGGACAGAGATAACAGGGCCATTCATTTTTAACAATATGAACAGACACTCCGAAACTGTGGACTACTCCCAACGGACATATTGATATTTATTCGTCCGTTTTATGCCTAACGTAAACGCCCGACTCGCTACGTTCGCAACTTGCCGTTCGGTTGAAAATGTATCGATGTTAAAATAAAAACGCGTCTGCGAAGATTCAATTTCGTCATCATCGAGGGAGCAAAAACGCCTTGAGCAGCGTTGGTCGGCAGAGACCTGTAGGTATACAACCGGTTTAGCGACGTATCGAGTGAAGCCGGCAGCGCAGTTATTTGCTTTAGTTTGATTGGAAACACCGTTAAATCCCTCACAGCCCTCGCGCATCGGTATAGGGTGGATGGATGGATGGGTGCGGAAGGTGCGGAAGGTGAAGGTACGGTGGCGCGGCTGTTCATTGAAAGTAAATCCTACTAATCGAATCGAAGTTGGTCCCCTCGGTGATGTAGCGGCGATCTTACCACGCGTGGCGAAGGAAACGGATATATGTATATATGTATACAGAGAAATTGAATCGTCCCCCGTGACCGTCGGACGGACACCTACGTAGGCTTCGGCACCTCGTTAAACGGGTTTTCCAAGGACGATCTTAGGCAAGAGAAGGAAGCCCCTCGGCACCCCGTATCGGCATTGTCGCACCGATGGAGACACCCACCCCTTTTCTCAGGCCATACGTCGCCGAAGGGTTCGACGGATTGGGAGGATGTCCCGCACTACTCGTTAACGGACAACCCGCCGTTCCACAGTCGACTCTAAGGTCGGCAAAACTTTTCTAGAATTACTCGAAAAATACTTGAAGAAAGAGAAAAGAGCGAGAAAGAGAGAGAGAGCAAAGAAAAAGAAAGGACTTTTTCGACCGGCCAGGAAATATTCTGAGCGTTTCAAGATGCCCGCGGTGTACCTATCTCGAGAAAAAACGTTGTTAAGCTACCTGACAGAGGAAGAAGAGGAAGAAGAAGAAGAAGAAGAAGAAGAAGAAGATGGGGCAGCTTGGAACTTCGTCGCTATACAGCGAAATACCCGAGACAATTTCTATGTAAAACGGTCTACGTCGCTACGAAGCTTACATTTTTATGGCAAATAGCCTAGACGACCCGGATAGCTACGGAGCTAGGGGAGATGGTAAAGTGTAACGTTATTAACGTAGTTGGCTCATATCTGCGCCTCGCTTTACGCGCGGCGAAAGCAGGAAGAAGTTTTCAGAGCGGATACGCGGACACGTGGTGCACGACAGGTCAAAGTCACGCGGTGCAAATATATTAGGGTGTAGCGAGAATGCTCAACTCCCGGTAATCCTTGGTGACTATGAATACAGCGAAATTTGTGTCCGCATACGTCCCCGCTGAGAAATCTTCCGAAAGATCAACTTCACGTATCGGTCGATATTTTCCGTCCACGAGATTTTATGGAAGTTTCGATTTTTTCGGTATATGAAGTTGGTGGAAAAAAGAGCCTTATAAAACCGATCAAACCACTTGAATGAATGAAAATCGGATCAATTTCAGCTAATTTCTTTTTTTGTTTTTTTTGCTAAGAAAATACAAAAATATACAATCAAATTCGAAGTAAGAATTAAAACTTCAATTTTCACAATCGGAACACAAGGTTATATCTTTCATTCTTTATATCAGAACAATATCACCTGTTCACGTTCAATATATAATCGGTGATCCGACTGACTAATAATCACTAAAATTGCCCATACGCGTACAGGCGAACGATTTCTTTTCGTTCGACCCATAAAAAAAAAAAGAATGGATTAAAGTAGACGGATTGAAGGGAAAAGTCATTACGATTCATTGATCTATTTCCGAGATATCGTTAACGGATAAGAAACGTACACAGAGCAAATTACTGTGCCATTATCTCAAAATAATCACTGTACCGAATATCAGTTCAAGCGGGTTCGCGATTCAACCGGTTTCGATCCGATTCCAGGTCAAATTTTATCGAACGCGCAGAAAATATAATACAACATACGTTGATTCGTTTTCAAGAAATGTCGGACGGTGAATCGATCACTCGGTGCCGATGTCCATCTAATGATGGTCGAAGTTCAATCTTCGTATAGATCTACGAACGTATCGCTGATCCGATAAAAATGGAACGTACTCTCATTTTGTAATATCTCACGTGAAACATCACTTTGCCAAAGTTGGACTTTTATGGAAGTTTCATTTCTAAATTCTCTCGCGTCAATCGACGTAATGCTAGCCGAAGCCTCCTATGCAAAAAAAAAAAACGAAAAAAAAAAAGAAAAAATGTGTCTTAAAAATATTGAGGAAGGGGGTTCTTCGTCTGTGTACGTCAACTCTGTTCATTTCTGAGGTAGGATACGAGTAATTCAGAGATAGAACTGCGCGATCGAACGAGAACTCGTATACGGGGGGTAGTTTAAAAAGCAACTCGGACCATCGATTGAAACCCGAGTCAGTCTGACGGTTCCTCTTTGTACGACGATCCGGCGGTAAGGCCACACGGCTGAAAGCACCCCCATCCCCCGGTTAGACGTGACGATTCCGAATCGATAACGCTTCACTATTCACTCGGCCTGGATCGAAGGGGAACTAGATCGCGTTCGCGGATGAAAAGCTTGAAATAGCAAAATCTCCGAAAGTCTGCACACGCATCGGTAGAAAATCTGCAAAATCGTTAGATGGCAAAGCGAACGAAAAAAAAAACAAAAAAAAATAAAAAATGAAAAAACAAAAAAAAGGTAAGAAAAAATGTTGGCTCGAGTCCGCAGTAGCTGAATAACGCGGCGGAACTGCAGCAAATGTATTCACGCGTATTCAATACGGTTGATTTTTTTCCGACTTTGAGCTGCAGAGTGCTCTTTCGGACACGGTGTTATCGCACGTCGATGGTGTTCAAAAAATATTGGAGAAAAGAGTGCACACCTATTGATGCAAGTTTTTCCCCCTTCTATTGAAATTCGTGTTCAGCGATCTCGTGTTGGGGTTTCGGAACCTCGAATATAATTCTGGCTTTCGAACAAATAAATCGTTTTTGGGTAAGTGAGCCAGTTTTTTTTGACAACTCGTTGAATATGTTTAATCCCAAGTTAGATCAGGTAAGGTTTTATCAGACCGAGTAAGCATAGGTCTGAAACTAGTCTCATCCACTTTGGAAGCTAGGCCGGAATTTGAGACGGGCGCACGAAAACCGATTGGATTGATATTTGGGAGTTTAGAGCAATCGACTCCGAACCGAAATGTGTTTAACGTTTGAAAAAAAAAAGTTGAAATTTTTTTCACGAAACAAAATCAGAGAGTATAATTTGTTTGAAATTCGACGGGCAGAAATCTTAAGGATAAAAATTTGAATCCATAGCGATACGACTCGATGAAAATCAAAATTTACAATTAGTTTTGGATGCTGTTGCTATTCTTTGGTTGTTCTTAATATTTTTTGCGTCACATCGCAGCGGGAACATGACTCATTCGACGCACACCTTAAATTCCAGATGAAATTGAATAATGCCTCAGTAGTTGACTTTTGGAACGTATAGAGTTGTCGAAATGTTTTTGGGGTTTTTTTAATTCTCAAATCGTTTGTGGGAGGTCCCGTCTTCGTTTATTGAGTTCAGGAGGCGCGATTCGCGACTCAAGATTATGTTTTATTTCTAATTGCAGATTCAACTCGACACCCGACTGGATCGTAGATAATTTGACGAATCGGCCTGCCACTGTTCTGCTCATCCTTATATTTTATAGATTCGGAACGACCTATACCGGGTGAGACTCGGGCACAGGTGTAATCGACGAGTTTACGTACGTCGACACTGGACATATCGATTTCTCCAATAACGATTTCAAATAATAACGACGCAATATCGCCTTGCAGTGTCTATTGATAGTACAGATCATCATTATTAGTACAGATATATATTCAACCGCTGACCCTATTGTATCTAGGTAAATTACATTTGTCAATCTCGAAATACGTCGTCAATGCGCGCATGGAATCTCATCGTCAGTATCAGAATAAATCGTTAATTTCGAGCAAAAAATCAGCATTTGAAAACCCTGGAAGACATGTAAAATGTACGAAGACACGACGAACTCCTTGGAAGCGGACGGTGAACGGAGTATGGAAATTGAACGACTCTGACAGCTGCATGAACGGAAACGCTAACTGGAATTCCTTCGGGTTCGAGCTACATGAAAAACCGCGCTCTCTTAGCACACTATTAACGATCCACGGAAGAATTACGGAAGTCTTCCTCTCCCGGCGAAAGAAAAGTAAAATCCAATGAACTAAATCCTGGATAATCCTCAAGGACGTTGGAAAAGATTTGAATTCAGTATTTTTTTATCACAAGAGATGCTAAATCAGATTTATAACAGGTATTATAAACACTGGAAAACCACTCTGCCGTAACTTTGTACTTATAACTAGTTACGCTGCCCAACGCTCATGTGCAGCGATCGGCGTAGAGATATGTATACCGCCTAGACCTACGGTGTTCTTTTATATTCGACCATTTATATGCAGTCGTCCACGTGGTAGGTGCGATTAAGATCGCCGCCCACGCCTCACTTTTCTGAACAAACATTGTTAACTCACCCCCTACTTCCTCGTAGCCTCGGGCCAAGCTCAAGCATGAGAAACTCTCCGCACACACAGAGACACGAATAGAGCCCCTTGCACTACACTATTATATTTCACCACACTACACTGCACAGCTATTAGACACGCCACGCCAAAGTATCGACTTATAACATCAAATCACTTGTCGTGTCTCATACACGAGCCCACACGAAACGAACGAATTTAAGGATTGAGGATAACGCAACATCCCTCGTACAGCTCACGTGGAAGACTGAACCCGTCCGTACTCTACCATTCCCGTAAACCAGACGATTGAAGTACTCGAATAACAACACCACGTCCGACGTAACCGATTCCGGGTCCGACGCGCGAACGATTTCATTCGTCGCGTCCGTTCGATGGTCTTGACTCTCGAAGTAGTTTCCGAATATCTACATCTTTGTCATTCCAAGAATCATTTCAATCATTCGTAGGTTCACTCCAGATTACAGGATTTCAGGAACCACAGACTCTCGAAGTCCGGTTGAAATTTGTGTATTTCAGGTAAAAAAAAACTTGTCGTTCCACCGCGAGGCTCTTCAACTACCCACTGATATTTTTGGCACGAGCTCACGATCCCGGCGAAAAACCAGACAAACGGAGATCACTGCAGACGGAGTGCCGGAGCATTAGGAATCACTCAACGATCTAGATTCTGTTTACGAACCGTAAAACCATGCTCGCGCAGACGACAGAGACAAAAAAAAAACAAAAAAAAAATGTTGTTGTGAATTATTTCAACAGTTGTCACTCGACAAACCTTGCCGTGTGAGCCGTGAGGATTATGTGTGTTCGTAATACGCGAAAGGATAGTGCAACCGAATGGTTTATTGCGTACGTTTTTTCGTTTGAAAAATTATTGATATTACATTCGCTCGATTACGCGAATCGTGCATCATATTTCTACCTGTTGACCGAGAACATTCTATCGGATGGTAGCGATAGCGATTACGTTGTTTTTCTCGGGTGCTTTTCTTATAGCTTGGCATCGTTGTACGAATTGCCTGATCTATCCAAAATCAAGAGAAATATAGAGGGAGAATCGACTTACTCGACCTATCTTGAAGGGCGTACGAGGCTCGTAACTAGAATGAGAAGAAAAAAAACAGAGAAAAAAGAATCCCTCCATATGGTGTAAAAAAGTGCATGTAATCAATTTCGGCAATGGTAGCAATAGGGGATGACTTATCGTTCTACGTTTTCAATATAAAGGCTCGACGATCCTCGAAACAGCTGGTAAATGTGACCCGCGATAATGCAACTCCGGCACCGCGTCGTTGGGCACCTATATTATTCGGACGATGTGGACAATAATGGCGGTAGGCGCGTCGCAGATGGCGACAAATTCTTTCCAAATATCAAGGAGTCGAGCCTCCCCCGAAATCCCTGAGCTTCCTTACGTCTCGACGCCTCGCGACGCCGTTCCTTCTTTTACCATGCGCCCCTGTCCGAGATCGGTCCCGTGTACGGGGGGGGAATCGGCGGCGCGCCCCGCGACCGCGGCAGCGGGGTCTGCGGACAAATCGCTCCCTTCGCTCACCTTAACAAGAGTAAACGGGCTCGTTTACCAAATCCTGGAAGGCGCGAACCATCAGCCGTCGGAGGGGCGTAGGTTGGGCGAGGAAGGTGCCTACGCGAGTCGAATAGCCTATTAGTATCACGGACGAAACTCTCGAGCGACTCATCCTCCCTCGTTTCTATATCTGCCCCGCTTTCTTTCCCCAATCTGCTATCCTTTCCCTTGACCTCTTTCTCTGACCCCACCACTGCCGACGACCGAGGAACGTTCGTTAATGTTCGGCGAGCCTCGGTATCATGAACTCGACTCATTATCCAACCCCGTGAATCCGCTTAACACCCTCACCGAATTCTACGGAAACGCGCTACCGAACTTTCCCATTATGACGGGAAATTTCGATTCAACTTCCATCTCCACCGCCCCCGTTCTCTCATCCCCGGTATTTCCGATTCCGTTTATTTTATTTTATTTTTTTCTATTTCTACCGCACTATCTCCCCCTCGCCCCCTCGACGCGTGGATAACGATTTGTCACGGCGGTCGGTGTAATCGGTTTCTACGTCATTCCCTACCTGGATATGCCGTTTACCGATCTACCCATTGTTTTTGCCCTTGTCGTTGCGCACAAGCGAGCTTTTTCGAGCTGTCTGGTGGTCACGGAGCATTCAGCACGGAGTAAAAAATACATTGGCTACAAGAATTGAATTTCTCGCTCGAGAATCGTGTTGTCACTAGTCTGCAAATCTTTGAAACCGAACCCTGCAATTTTTAGGGGTTGAAAATCAGGAGGGTCCAGTTCACGAAAACTGAACACTCCGCTACGAAGGGCATATCCTTCGAACGGTGCTCCTCCTCCTTCCCGTTTTTCAAATACTCCAGTTTCGTCATCACTATTGTCCATCTGTCGAACGAGCACGAAAAGTATAATTTCGCAAGAAATTTTCTTTGAAATTCTACCAGACTCATCAGCACGAACAATGAAAATTTAAGGTGAAAAAATCGCGTGCCAACGGCAACATTCGTAACGCTGAAATACATTCGGAACGAAAAAAAGGCGACAAACTGTATAACCATTACAGGTGTACGCATACGTACAATTATACGTATACGCGGGATTACTCGTAAATCGGTTACACGTACTGTACATTACGTGTAGGGCGGTGAGGGGGGGGTGAGGGGGTTGAGGGGGGTAGATTGCGCCGCAGCAGCACGCATTTCCCTGCGGAGAGCGACGAAGAGATTTATTTAGTGCGCGTATCCTCGGGGGCGATCGGGTCTCGCGAGCGGGCGTCGTATCGGCGCAACGAGACATCAGCTCCCTGGCTAACCCACCGATTGACGCGGGATTTCGGTTAATCCTTATCCCTGTTTAGCCAACGAATGTCACAGAACAATCCCATTGATCCGTGCATCAATTGTGGTACGCGCGAGGGATACGTACGACGAGGAGGACCGATCGCGGTGCGTGCGACGTCCTCTCGTCGTGTCTACTGCACATACGTATGCGTATGTACGTAAATCGTGTTGGATATAAACCAATCCCGTCCTCGTCTACGATGCGGTGACGCCGTGCCTACCCCTGAGACTCGAACAAAAGCCAAATTAATCTCTGCCACGCGTACGTGCCGAAGTTTAGCCGCAAACATTTGTTGGACCTGCTGCAGTAGTTCGCCGAAAAGGGGGAAAGCTAAACACGCTCAAACAACACTACATCGAAAAGGGTAACACCGTGCGATCGACCTGAACCAGATGTAAGCGGGCGCAACTTCGGCGGAGTAAACCGCGCTGGAAAATCATTTCGCAACGTTATGTTTCTCCGTTTTTTCCTTTTTCTGTTTTACCTCTCTCTCTCTCTCTCTCTCTCTCTCTCTCTCTCTCCCTCACTATTTTATGGCGTTGAAATACAGAAACTCGCGGGATACGTCGAGTCAACAGAGATTACGGAGCTTCGTTTGTTTTCCCTTCATTCGACCGGTTTATCGTCGAGGATTTTCGCAACGAGGGAAAAATGTATCGTCGAAATTTTTAGATCGGAGTTCGCGGAAACTGTTGAAAATTCGTGACGCATGTACGTAATCGCAATAATACCGGATCGTTGAGAATTTTTTCGACATTTTTCCATCGACTCCGATCGAGAACGGTTGTTGTTCGATTCGATGTTTTTTTTCTTTTTTGTGCCCTCGTATCTTAGGTGGAGTACCGTTTCGCGATGCTCCGTTATCGTGCGCGTGCAACGTTGATGTTGAGTTTGAAAAAATATGAATTTCAAAGAACTTCTTTACGCTTGATAAAAATTTATACCGCACGAACGAGTATAACGGAGATGATCGATCAGCGCTGCCTTTATGAAAAGTCGAACGCGATCATTTTCCATATAATTTCTTATACATGCATGCGATAAAAATTGCAGGGCATAACCACCTGCGCCGCGATACCTCCGTTCCCGGGTTTTTTTTTCTTTTTTTCGGGTAAGCGGGCGTCGCTCTTTCTCAACTCTACGAGCCCGAGAGTCTCGGCGTGACCTCGACGCTTGGGAATTTCACCGTGTACCGGCGCACACTGTATTACCACCCCCATAATATCCCGGCGAAGCTGCAACAACGGGCGGCGTAGCTGAGGGCGGGCGGGAAATTCCATTTCACGGCGAGTAAAGCGGCCGCGAGGAGAAGATATTTTCCTTCGCAGCATCCGTTCTGTCTAATTGTAAATTCTACACGTTCGAATGATTCGAACGCTCGCCAACGAAATGCGCGGTAATCATTCCGCGCGACAACCTCGGGGAGAAGGAATAATAACGACGGTGAAAGAGATCGATCGACGCCTCGCCTACGCAATTTCTTCTCGAACGATCATTGTCTTTTCATCAATCTCAAATCACTCGTATTTTTTTTTTCTTCTCTCTTTTTTCCTCTCCTCTGCACGTGTGAAACTTCTTTGCAACGAGCACGGTGTCACAGTTCTCGGGATTCGCGTGTAGGGTATTTGCGAAACGCGAGCTTTATCCACCAAATAATAGCGATGGATAAACATTCCACCGATACATTGGCATTATCTCGAGGCTGAATCTGCGAAACGTTGGATGGGAAAAAAAAATCAAGAGTTCAACGATTGAAAATCTCTTTCGAAATACCTGAATATTTCAAAGTGTTCTCGGCTCGGAATTGATCGATTTTCGTATACCTGGGGGATGGAGGGGGAGAAAGGAAAAAAAAAAACCGTCGCTTCGCAAAGGGTGCGTACGTATAAAAAATGTATTCATTCAAAATAATTCACCCATAAGATTACCCATTCAATAACAATATCGAAATGAAACACCTGTCTTTCACGTTGAAAGAATTACCCGTTCTCTCTTTCGCTCTATGGTACGGTGAGAAACTACTCACTGCATCGACTCGTTCGAAGCCTGACGTATCGTAGTACAAAGTGATTCGGGAGTAGCGTTTCCGTTAGTTTTACCAAACGCTCGACAATACGGGAAACTCGGTCAGTTATGTTCCGAGAACTAACGTCGGGATAAGAACGGAGGTAGGTGAGGTGAGAATGGTGTTGATTGCGCGGTTCATAGACTACCGATTATGAGCGAAACGTACAGCGTACGTGGGAGAAGAGGCTGCCGATGATGGGGATGAGAAGTCGAACGAACCGGGGCTGCACGTTCCGGGGAAACAGTCGGCCGGAATAACGCGAACTCACCCCCGCGCGCATTCAAGGGGGGCAGGGGGCAGGGGGCGGGGAGGGGCAAAGCTGTGGATCTTCGTTCGCAACGTCCGTGACGGTCGTACGGTCGGTGGTCAGACCTCGCGTTGACGACCGCGACGCGCCGACGACGCGTCGCACAGAACCAACCCGG
Source organism: Athalia rosae (assembly GCF_917208135.1). Lineage (NCBI taxonomy): Eukaryota > Metazoa > Arthropoda > Insecta > Hymenoptera > Athaliidae > Athalia > Athalia rosae. The sequence goes on from NC_064026.1 coordinate 14,388,025, forward strand.
CAAACTCTTTCGAGCAAAGGGCATGCGCCGAGTCCCGGTCGCAGGTCGACCGGAGGTTAGTCAGCGACGAACCCCCGTACCAAGTAGCGCCCTTCCTCGCACAGTCAATCGCGGTCCACGGCCGTCGTATCGATGATCGTACACCGATCGTTGGACGAAGTACGTACGTAAATATCGTTGCACTAGTCGCGACAGAATCCGCAGGCATGAATTTTTCAGATTTTCAAAAATGACCGGAGAAACGCGTTAGCGCCGAACGCGCCAATTACGAATTCTGAATACCGAACGCCGACGGAACATTCGAAAATTGCGCCAAACGAAATACCGCTAATCTAGTCGCGGAGATCATTCGTGAGATGAGTTGATCGTAAAGTGGCGACGAAAAAAAATCTTGTGAATCTTTCTCAGTGTACGCCTGTGCGCGTGTCTTCGGTGTTTGGGTACTTGATTTTGGTGGGAAAAAAATTATCGAAGATAATTTCTTCTGCGATTCCCTGAAAAACGCGTAAAGCGGAATAAAAACGCTTGTCAGCCGTCTTATGTGAGAAAAGTTTTTTTTTTGACTGAAGAGTTTTCCGAAACTGTGGTGAAGCTGTCGTGCTACGAATCGAGTTAAACCGGTGTGTTTTTCAACGATCCTTGAGAGTTTCAAAGTTTCGACGATACTTCTGACGTTCAACTGTGGTGGTCCGATTACAATACGAAGAATATAAAAAAATCGTCGGAAAAACGCCTCCACCTACACCGCATCCGCAGGTATCGTTAATCATTTTAAGCGGCTCTCACGATTCATTGAAAATAAATTGATGACAAAAAAAAAACCGTAAAAAAAAAATAAAATAAAATAAAGAACCAAATGGTCCGCAAAATGACATATCGCTGGAGGGGTGATTGCGGGTCGGAAGATGAATCGATCGAGTATACTTGAAAAATTCAGTTTGACTCGTGGGGGATATTGAAGAGAAATTTTTTCAGCGACACCGCCGGTGGGGCGGGAGATTATCACAAATTGTTAACAGGACAAGACGAAACAGCAGAGCTATCGACGGTGACCGCGTTCCCATCTCGTTACCGGACACACAATTTACCACATTTCAGACGAGTTATCAATTGTTCAGAATACGATTATGCACTTCCGGGTTAATTTTCGCCCTATCAATGAAATACGATTTCAAAGGTTAGCATAGGTTCACGATTACCGTGCGGTCCATTCGAATCAAACACTGGTTATCAATTATTATCTGACCGCAATGATTGCTCGACCGTACCATAGGATAATCAACGCGCGTATAATATATTTCGTATGTACGCATACCTGCATGAATCCTTTAGTTAATTTGCGAACAGTCTCCGACGAACATAAAAGCGTTCAGTTTCGTATTCTCTGCATCGAACGTGAATTCAAGGTGCGATGAAACTGATTTATTTGACTAGCGATGAACGATATATATGTATATACATAGTAGTCGTTGGGGAAAATTCCGATAACTGCATTGAATGCAGATATCCGATCGGCAATCTGATGGTTGGTTAGTCGTGCTTGCAAATTGAAGCTTGCAGTAAAGGAAAGAAGAAACTATAATACGATACATATGAGCGGAATGGAATGAAAATAAATAGAAAAGAAGCCGATACGAGAGGTAACAATGAAAATTGCAAGGTACGTCACACTACGTTGTCAAGTGCAGTCGTTTGATCTGCGGATCGATAATCGTGGTAGACAATCAGAGGAATCAATCAATCAATCGGAGGCTGCGGTACGAATTGAAATTATCCTTTTATTACGCGTACCTAGAAATATTTTGTCTCTCTTCTCGAGTGCCCTGTACATATGGATCGGCTATTGTAAATTCATATTCGCGATTGCCGTTGGCTCTTCAATATCGAACGGAAAAAAAAGTGCGAAAATTCGTCTAACGAATATTCCGAGATATCCGAAAATTCCGATCGACATCGTTGGCCGATCGATAAAACGAAGGTGTACCGCTAATTCTGGGCCGTTTAACGGCTTACTTAGCCAGGGCTTGGCGCTTGTATTTCGAGCAAGTTTTTAATTATTCAAAGTTGAACGTTGAATCGAGAGCGTAACTCTGGAAATTCAGTTTTATGAAATCCTTCATAATCCTCATCGGGTGCATTAACTCTAATCTAATCGCCTTTGGGCGAGCTTCTGTGCGGATTTGCCTTATTAACACCGTACTCTGTCTCGCCACGTTCGTGCCGCGGGTAACGCTGCGACGAGCTTTCGCAATGATTCTATCCCTCTATTTTTCATTCCACACGTTTGCGGGTGCGCTCGGATCGCCGCGTGCCAAAAGTAACGTAATCTAGAGAAGAAAAAACTGAATAGCATTAGAAAATCTCTGGTATAGAAGAAGAATTTGATTACACCGAAAACTCGGGGTAATACTCCGTTAAACCCGGCGTATCTCGCGAACGGCTGTCCGCCCCCGCCCCCCCCGCCCCCCGCTTTGATAGCCTGCAGGAAACTGGGGAACTGACACTTTCTGTTATCGACAAATTGCCGAGCTTGCAACTTTGAGCGTGAACGCTCGAAGCTGAGAACCGTTCCGAAGTCAACCGCGTTCCGATGCCGAGCTACATACATATATCCAGCTGACGCGACGCTGCGAAGTTTAAAGTTGACGGAGGCGTTTCGGAGAATATCCCCAAGATATTCCTCCGTTTCACCGCGCCTCGCCAACCACTCGCTACGCGAGAGACACTACTCGCTTACGCGATACGTCCGTCAACGGCTATCGATCGCCGGCGGATCGAATCGTTGCCTATTTTTCCGATCCACGTGTCATTTTTCAGCGTAGATATCGCCCGACGCGTACCATAGGGTTACGGAGCTACGGAGCATCTTGAACGAGCGATGAATTTCGTTTTTTCGAACACGCGTTGTTTCGCGGTTACATCTGTTTCACCCCTCTGAGAAAATAATACAGTCGATGCTTTCGGTTTTCGCTACGTCGATGTAACTGGAGAGACTCGAAAAATATCCGAAATTTTTCCGATCAAACGATCGTTCGTAAATTCTCGCGCCGGATTCTTGAGAAATATGCGCCCACCCCATCCGACTGACTATCGAGGGAGTATAGCCAACGACTGCACACATTTGTAGCCGTATAATACAAACGTAATACATACACCGTTTCGAACTGGCCAGACGAAAACGATTTAGTGTGCCATTGGAATGCGGAATGGCACGCTACTACCAAATTGTTCTAACGGTCAGAAGGGTGTGCTGTAAGAGGTCGATTTATTATACGAGGGAATCGAGCTCTAATTCGTTGATTAGAAAATAGTAGATTTCCAACTCCGCAGAACTAATCGACGAACAATTGAGACTTCGTGGAGAACATTTTAAAAATACAGATTCTCAATAGTCGATAAAAAAAGCGGGATGGGTAGTCGAATTATTATTTATCGCATCATCGAACGATTTTTCGTGCAAAATATAATCTGATAATGGAACCTTCACCTACGTGATTTTTACCACACGTAAGCGCTGCATGCTGCAGCCGAGCTCGCTATACGTGGGCTTTAATTTGTACTTGCGGCGGTAACAACGGCGTACAGCACGTCCGTGACATCGAGGACGCATTGGAACGTCCAATTACGGCTGAATATAGGTATACATTTATGGCTGGACGAGCATCACGTAGACCGCGGCTAAATGTACCCGCGTGGTGTTTTTTTTTTTTTTTCTTTTTTTTTTTGTCACGCTAATATACAAGGTGGTAAATTTTCACCGTTACAAAGTGATATGTCCCCGGCTGTTGACGACGCGAAAAAGCCGGACAAAAAAACAAAAAAAAAAAACAAAAAGGCTTTCAAGCGGAAAACGCAAGGACGAAACGATGGTGGCGTCTGGACGAACTTGCGGCTAAAAAAAATTCCAAGAGCTTTCGAAGGAAGGTCGAATTTTTCTCCCAATGAAAGCCCACAGTTTCATTAACTGGAATTACCAGTTGGCTTTCGAGATAAATTTGCAGACAAGGAAAAATGTGAACCCAGCTCAACGGAAATCCATTGCGGTGGTGGATCTCGGACTCTCGCTGATCAGATTAACATCTTGCTCGTACAACAAGATCGGACACTGCACTCGAAATTTTTCAAATGGAATTCAGGAATTTTTTTTTGCTCACGCGAACCTCGAAAACAATTTGCCACGCACTATATATAGGTAGTGTTTACTTCCATAAGATTTTCAACGAAGATTCAAGCGTCTAGCAGAACTTGTTGTCTCGTTATTATAGTTTCGCGCTGTACGAGACGGTGCGAGTGTATTATAATCGATGCAACGTAGAGTACGGGTATGAAGTGCAAAGTTTCAATGCAACAAGTATTGTAAAATGCAAACAACCGTTGATCGGTAGATGTGCTTCCAGTGCTTATAGTTGGTTGATACGAAACTGTATACCGATAATCCCGAATTCCTCAACAGCTGATATCTGGAAAATGTTCCGTTGAACTTTTATCGTAGGTAGAATGTATATATTAGAGCGGAGGGGGTTTATCCTGCGACGTCGCTGATACGTTCAGGAGCTGATCAGTTTCTAGTTTGGAATATGCATAGAATTTAATCCGGATAGGTTTGGTCGCGGTATTGGAGAAAACGAGAAAAGTTTCTCATTGTTAGTCTCGACTCACAACGGTCGATTTTTTCATCTACACCCACTCCGGAGTCAAAACAATAGCGATAAAGTAAGAAACAAAAATTAATTACAGATTGGTGTGCGATCTGCACCTCTGGTGAGTTGATTTTTGATCAGATTCCACGCAATCAACGACGATCGATCGACGCGATAAAGCTGCCTCTGACTTTTTCCATAGTTTTGTCTATACCCACCGCGTGTACCGCACGCCTCGTACACGCGTGCAAGGAATCCTCGGGAATTATATTCGATCTACAAAGCGGATATTTATGATCGCGGGATGCGGAGTCGTTTCGAGCAAATAAAATAAAATAAAATGAAATATCCATGCACCACGGAATCCTTGCCGGCAATAATTTAACTCCCGGACCGCATTGCTGTACCTATATATCTACGCTTATCCTGCGCCCAGGTTATACGGACGATGCGGTTACTTCGCTTGGACGAGCCTCACCTTCGTATAAAAACTTGAAATAAAAACTTCTTCTTTTTTGTCTACCATCAACCGTCGAAGATGAAGAAGTTACATCGAACATTTTACACGACGATGACATGGAAAATTTTACCGCGAAGTTGACAAAAACCGTACACAGTTTAGGATGGACCGGAAGCTTTCAAGTGACGTTATATATTCAAGGGAATTTTACTTATCGAGAGGAGAAAAAAAAAACCAAACCACACTCGATCGACTTACGTGTCTACGGTAAATGTCGTGTGAAACAACGTCGCTGGAATATCGAGGCGTTTGCAAAACCGGAAAATACCGATCGGCGTCGAGCTTTTTGGAAGATCTTACATCACAACGGTAAAACTTTCGATCTTTGTGCCGAGCGGTCGGCGCAACTCGAACGTCATCGCTCTCTTCCCCTGTTCGTTTATAAACTTGACTTACGCGTTACATGCAAATGTCACGCCGCAGAAAGTCAGCTGCACAGTGGAATTGGATCGACCTGTCGTCCGTATAAACCTTATATTCGCATCCGCGTAGGCGGTATATACGCGGAACACGGTTTATCGGAGGGCGAGTAACATATTTATCGGTTCCATCCGGTAATACTTCGAGCTTGTTGTAGGTCGCATTACGGGTTCAGGCTCCCCCCGGTCCCGTATCGTATAAGTATATTTGCATATTCAAGCTGCCGCTAAGATGCGAACGTAAGTTTATTTTAAAAGGATATGATATCCTCTCGCCCCCCCCCCCCCCCCCCTGCGGCTGTCTGCGAACGGGAGAACACCCGTGCTACTCCGGCAAACGTTCTGTGATCCTTGGAGAGGGCAATTTTCAGACAATTTCAGGCAATAAATTTTGCATGCGAAATTGCTGTACATTAATCCATTTTCGTAGCGAGCATATATGGTTACGTGGAAGACTCTCGGCCAGTGTTTCGCCTACTTCCAACTCCACTCCGCACAAGCTGCTCGAGGCTTACCTCCGGGTCAATACCGATTGCCGGGGCATGCTGCTGCTGCTGCTGCAACCTCCGAGTCCACACGACACGACCTACGATGCTACCGGTCGGCCCACTTATGCCCCTATGGGCTATAATTCTGTTCTATTTTCTTCTTCTTCTTTTTCTTTTTCTTCCTCCATTTCCATGTCTCTTCCGATCCCCTTTCCGTCCACCGAGAATTCTTGAATAAAAGATCAGAAACGAACGCGATTCGTACGTAGGTACGTATCCGTATACCGCGATCGTTTCGCGACATGACCTACGGGGTCATTCTTTGCCGTACAAACATTACTTTCTGAGGAAGCCGCTTGTACGGGGACTAAAAGCGAGCGATAATAAGACTGGGGTCGTTCTTCCGTTTATTCCTCGCATCGTAGTAAAGCAATTGTTGGAACTTCTGTAACGATGAAAAAAGTTCATCACGTTACTTATACATATAAGGACCCCTTTTCTCGTTTTGTTCAATCGATCGATATATCCCACCTCCGTCAGATGCTTGACAAATTGGAAGGTTCTTCTTTATCTTTCGAGTAACGCACAAAAATAATCACCGAAGCAATCAAGGTTTCGTCGCAGATATAATGATGAAATTTTTCCGAGTCACTAGCGGGTTACATATATACTCTGTGAATTCTTTCTCGTATACCGACTCGAGATTCTTTTCGAGGGCATGAAAATGCGTCGAAGGAATCGAAATTAGAGAGGAAATGTTTCGAAAAAAGAGAAAAACATTTTTCTCCAAATCGTCAAACCTCTGCAGGTAGCTGCAGATAACGATGTGCAATTTAGGCACGCAGAAGGTGGGAGCTATTAACCAAATAATATAACGAGGTAGCATATTTTTCTTCATCATTAAAAAAGCCAGTTGTAATTATTCCTTCTTTTTGAATTTTTTTTCCACCCATTCCAACGTACAAGGCGACTCGCAAAAAACCTGACCTCAGAGATGGTGGCGACTTATGCGAAGAGTGAGCTTTTTTCAGTTTTTTTTTTTTCAGTTTTTTTTATTTTTTCCCTCATATACCTGAAGCATCGCGCGAGAGACAGCTTTTTACGAAGATGTGGTTTGTGTGAAATGAAATTTTGTTTCGAGGGTTAACGCCACCGTGCTTGTAAGTTATACCACGCTTGATGCGCTTGATATTTTTGCCGTCCAAAGAAGAAGGTTGAATGTATACATATTTGTTTTAATCTTTGTATACGCAGCTATGTGCAGGTGCAAAAACCGTCGGGTAATGTTTGTTGAACATCCAAGGGCACTTTGACGCTATTTACCATTTCTTTTCAAACGTAATTAAGCTTTTAGGTGTCGCGCAACCAACACCTTCGACACGTACAAGTAAAAGCTCTCCCTCCCGTCGAGCTGCTGCTGATTTCTCCGTTTTATCGAAAATAGAATCGGTATAGTATGAAGAAAAGAAGCGGGGGGGGGGGGGGGGGGGGGGGGGGGGAAAGGGAATAAAAATATTAATGGAAGAGCGACTCGTCCGTCAGTTTTTGCCGCTGACGGAATCGTCGGAAAAACAACAAAACTATGGCGTATAATTGAATCAGGCAATTTCCGTTTCTTTTCATGCAATACGGATACCTGTATCATATACGTGTAGTCGGTTAAAAAATTCATCTATGTGTACGTAACCTCTATATATACACATAACACATTTCCACATATATGTTTATATGTATATATAAGTGTGCACAGTGCGTTGCGCTCGACGATGATTACCTTTTGGCCGTATATATTTTATCACGGAACGTAACAAAAATCTCCATGAATATTGTCGACGAGTTATTAGTTTTCACCTCTCGCAGTTATTATAACCACGTTGGGAAAATGCTGATGAATTTTCGCGTTCATTTTCGGTGCGCGTTATGCGGTGTTATAAAAAATACCGAGAGAATGCAATTTATCGCGGAAAATAGTATGCGGAAACAATTCACTCGCGCGGTCCAATTTCACGCAAATATGGCTCAAAGACCGGTACAAAATAAATGAAGGAGGAAAAAAGAATGAAAAAATTGACCAGATTCAATTTTCAAGTAACAGCGAATTATTACAGGTGAGGTTATTGAAAATTCATTTTCAGTCGCTCTCGAATTATATCGAAGGACAAAAAAGTAGACGTTCGCACGTACGCGAAACTATACGGTTAGTGATCGCGTCCGAATCCAAAACGGTGAATCTCTCGCTTCGAGGGTGCTTCCGATAACTTTTCTCGATGAAGAAGCGAACGGGAAAAAAAGATGGAGGGTAAAAAAAAGCGAAGAAACGTTAATCAACCGTGCGGCCTACCCCCTTCAGCGTTACGGCAATCAAGACGAAATACCTGAGTCACCGTGAAGATAAAATATTCACCGTAGATATCGCGTATGTACGTACGTATGTACATATGTATGTATATTCGCGAACAATTTCAAATACATCTGTCAGGCTGATAAAATATTCCTTTTGGTACTCCCTGCGGGGTAACCTTGGCTCCCGACGGGGAGACCTCAAAGTGCGGTTAGTCACGCGCGTAGAAATAAGGAAGCTAAACCGATTACACGCTGATTGGCTAATCTATGCACCCTCGCCATCGACTCTCCTCACCGCTTCCTCTATCCCTCCGTGCTCCTGCAGGCTGATGCCGTTTATACAACCGCGTCGCATAGCCCGAAGCGAATTGCATCGAACCCACCCGCGGCAGATGTCACCGCCAATATCCAAGGGGGCACGAAGAACTCGTTGGTACGTACCTACCGCTGGATGCGTTTAACGACGACTACGTTCCGGGGAACGAGCGTACGGGGGTAAAAATAAAAGAGATCAAAATAATAGGAGGGAATTAGCGAATAGGAGGTAGACGAATATATTTCATATTTTAGTAGCTGTGCAACGACGTCCATCGCTTCGCCGGGGTGACTTTGATTCGAGGGATAGCGGGCGCGCTGCAGGGGCCGGTCGGGGGAGATGAGGGTAGAGAAAAGGGAGCGACACTCCGACGAGAATGGCAAGGAAAAAAATAAATAAATGAAAAAAAATTAAAACAACACGACATGGAATAAAAAGAAAAAAAAAGAGACCGACGAGGGCAGACAAGCGCCGCGGATTACGTGGGCCATTTGCTTTATCTTCTTAAGCCGCGTCTACCGAAAAGAATACGGCGGGTAACGATACTCCGCACCGCTAATAATGAATAATTGCGATTTATTGGGCAAGCCGCAATATCTCGCCGCTACCGAAGCAAGAAATTTTTCACGCGCGTTATACGCATATACATATGTATGTGTACAGAAATGCGGATGTGTATCCCGCATAATTTACACGGGACACCATTTCCCCCCGACGAATAAAAACTCTTTCGTTGCAGTAGCTGTGCGAAAAGATATCGCACCGCTGCTAAAAGTCCTTTCCGCGGTGTTTATTGTAATTCCCCGAGAATCTCACTCGCTCGTTCCTTCGGTCTGATAAAAATTCGTGAAAAGGATTCGAACGAATTTTGCGGAGCGATTTTTAAGCAGTTGTTGTACATGAGATAGGGGATAAATAGCGTGTTCGATTTTTATCCAACCCATATATAAACCTGCACGCGGCTAACAAACGACCCATCGAATAGATAGACCCGGCTTTGTCAAGTTTTACTATATACTACGGGGCCGCGACGGGGATGGGAAACGAGGAACATAAGGATCCAGAAGTCAGGGAGTCGGGAATACGAATGTTTCTCCATTAAACGCCCACGTCGGGAACGCGCGGGATTCTTATTGAAAATCGACTGAACCGCCGAACTGCCCGGGCAGGGCGACGGCACCTGCGGGCTTTGCTATACGTATACGTGGCAACGGTCTCCGAGCACTGGATGGAAACTAGATCGCGGGGTTGCTTGCGGCCGGGGTTTCGAACGAACGGCGAATGGACGTCGTCTGTAAGACCGATCGACGGCTCCGGAACTGGAGAATTATCTGATCTCGGTGCAAACTCGTTCGTGCAGCTACGACCATCTCCGCGGACTCGCGTTACACCCGGACACATATTTTCCGGACCCGCTAAACCGGCCAATTCCGTAACCAGTTGCCCAGCCGCAGCTTTGTCAAAGCATTTGGCTTGTTATTCGACGATGGGAATTTTTCCGTCATCCGAAAGCGCGTGGGTAATAATTTTCACGACCGTTCGGACGATCGATCGAATCGTCGTTAATAAAATATGTAAAACCGCTCTAATTACGGGCTTCGGAGACGCGACAGTCTCGCAGCAAAATTGTTAACCGCTGCGTTATACGTACGAAGTGAAAGTTGTAATCGGGGTTAAATCCACACGGTTCCCCCCCCCACCCCCCTACACAGCTATCGCACCGTGTCGTACGTCCCTTTCATTCCCTCTAAGGCTCGTGAAATTATCGATTGGATTCGGGGATTACGCTAATCCCTTTCTACTACCCCAGGTGCAGGTAGGTACGTACATACCCCACTACGGGTAAAGCTTATCTCGTTTTTGTCCGGTTTCCTTATCACCCTTTCATCCTCTTTATACCACGTGTCGCGATTCGGCATACCCGAAGGAATCGAACAACGCGACCGGCGCATCTCGATCGGCACACGTACCCCCCCCCCCCCCACTCGACCCCCTGGCTTATTCTCGCTTTTTTCTCTTTTTTTTCACCCTTCGGGATCTATTCATACGAAAACGGATGATCTCCGCTTCATTTCGCGTTGTGCGTGTACGATTATTCCGGATAAAATCAACTGTAAAGCTACAGCTTCCGTTGACGTGTGAGAAGAGAAAAAGGAAAATGAACGGGACGATATCTTCGGTCTTCATATGTCATCATGCACTGAATTTATCTACGGAGCAGCGGAATTTTCTGTACAGATATACTTTTCATCAGAAAAAAACTGTACGACTTGCCGATTAATCGTAAGTCACCGAAATTTTTGCCGATCTTGCGAGGATTTACAGAATAAATAGGTAATAAGAAAAAAAAAGAAAAAAAAAAACAACTCTAAATAGTGAAATCTGGGGCGACGAATTACATAGATACGCACAGGATACCTTGTATATCCACTTGTCGGAATCTCCTGGATTAAATCCAAGCGAGAAAATTTTCAGTTTCTTTTTTCGGCGGTACTTTATGCAGCGTATTACATGGATTTTTTTTCGCAATTTTATTGGAAAATATTTGAAATTTTTGCTTGATGTTACTTTTGATCGCAGATATCTTTTAAACGGTTGATCGGAGGAACTTTGACCTATAGACGTTTGTTGTAGAGCGTGAAATTTCCTATGAAACCTTGGACAGGAATGTTGCGGAAACAAGCCATTCCGAAGTAATGAAAATGCAAAAGTGAAAAAAAATTTTTTCCTGTGTTCCATCAAACGGGAAAACTACAAATGGATCGAGGCAAACCTTAACATCAATATTAAGGGCTCTAATGGGGGTGAAAATTCTTGTTTTCAAATGTACTTTTAACTTTTCGACACCATCGAGAGAAGAAAAGATTTTTTTTTTTCCAAAACACCCCAGTATATACTATAGATGTTCACTCGCAGTTATCCGCCGCAGATGCGGGTTTATACGTAGGAAGCCGAGAGTTTCGACTCGTGAGTATTCATTTGTTACGCTAAGCTCACTCGTACCCTCGCTACGGGGCGAACTGACTAAGTCAAAAGCCCGACACTGTATAATGTACGAGTCTGGCCTATTTCCCGTGGGTGGAAGCTGCGGCGGAACACGTCATATCGTTTCACTGGAAAGGCGAATTCCGTGGGACGCGTTCGCGACAAGACTTTGTCTTGTTTCTGCGAACGACTACCACGTCCCGATGGGTTCTCCGAGAATGCCATCGTGTATGTACGTAGGCGACTGCTTCCGTGGGTTGCAGCGCTGCCGGGGATGGTGGGAGTTTTAGGGTTAATCCCAAGGCAGCCCGCCCCTCGGGTTTCCGTTGTCAGCGGCGGCTCGTCTCTTTCTGCATTTATCATCGTCAGATGGTCTTATATTCCATTTGCATACACTATCCAAACTCGGATCCCGTAGGTACGTACACCTATGTACCTCTAGCAATTTGGCTCCGCGCGTCCAATCAACGTGGCGTGGGCTCATCTCCGTCAGCCGAAAGGGTAGACATTGTAGTTTTTCCTATTTCCACCCGGTCAAATTGTTACAGAAAATGGCGGAACGCGGCCAGGCCGTATAATCGAACCGGTGCGCCAGCTACCCTCACCATTTCGGAAACGGTGACAATTGAAAACCTCGTACCTTTCGAACGGCAGCTGCGCCTGCATTGTGCGGGAGTCGCGGCTCCGATGAAAGAGACTCCGCGGTGAATCGTTAGCATTGTTTACAGCTAAGCCCGTGCAAACAGTTGCAAAATGACTGGTGCAAACGTTCACCGTCCTCGTTGCGTAAATAGAAACGAGAACCGCTTTTCGCAGTTCCCACGGTAGCAAATTCGATTGTATCGGAACATCCGAGATGGATTATTCGATCGATCGACGAGATGCAATTCGGCAATTTGTCCTCCGTCATTTGTCTTCCAACGTTACCCGCGGTTTCTGCTTTATTGTTAGCCATCAATTATTGACTGGCCACCAGAACGCCAAACTCCGGTCTCTGTGGGCCAGTAATACCTCGTCATCGCGTTCCCGAACAACGGTGATAATATCAAAACCAGCTGAACCCCCCTCCCCCACCTCCCACTTGTTTTTTTTTTTTTTAGGGTCAAGTTTATCGACAATTCCGTAATTTATTATCGTGCAACTCCACGTTCTCTAGAAACGTCAAGCGTGAAAGCGCACGTGATGCATTTGTTACGCGGTTGCCCCGCCATTTCGTTCATAATAATTAAACGTATCGTCGATGATCGCTCTTCGTCACTTTGTGCTAATTAGTCGAATTTTCGGAGCCCGTGACACGTACGCGTATAACGAGGGCTCAAATCGATACGATACATCGTCAACATTTGACAGAATCAGAATTTCATTCGAGATCATCACCTCTACCTTTACCGATCAATTCACGATCATCGAACGTACGTCTTTCACTGTCAATTCTGAGTGATTGCGAACGTGACACGCTGGTCGGAACGCAGTGAACACCGATAATAGATCATCATTCCCTCGATTATTTCAATTTCGTTGAAGTATTAGCACTTGACCTCCCTTTCCAAGCTATACGCAAGTATTCCACCGAAACATAAATCATCGAATTTGTATTAGCGTATTACTTTTTTTTTGTCGGCTGAAATAATACGATTTAGAAAATGAATATTCGGACGAGAAATTCCCCTTCTCCTAATTCACGAGCAAACGAGGGTTTCTTCGATGGAATAACTTGTACGTTTCGAGGATGTCTAAGCGCTGCTTGATTTAGTTGCGACGATCACTTTCCAAAGACGTCAGCTTATCTCAGTTTTCTACCCGCCGGGAATATACGTATATAGAAACCGTAAAAACGTGAATTATACAGCGTGAGTGTGTGAAAAACCGAGCCTAGTACCGAAGTTATATACATCGAGTCCTCGACGCTGTTCTTGAATCGTTCGAAATCCCCCTCCCCCAGTTTTGATAAATGTCAAGTCGCTTGTATCACGAGCCTCGCAGATGAAAATCCCTCGGAAAATTTCATCTAAATAAAATTACAGGTGTTTCTTTTTCGTTTGGTTTCTTCTTCATCTTATCCGTCAGCCCGCAGACTCGAGGGATGAGCCCTTTTTTAATCATACAACCTCTCCACAGTCTGAACTTCTCAGAGGATAGTAGGTTCATAGATATAACGAAAAAACAGCTCCACAATATAACCCTATACGAAAAATAAAACAAAGCAAAGAGTAACTGATATTTTGATGAAAATCTCTACCAAAAACGAAGACCGTTGTCTGTGAGCTGGGTTACATAAGCTGAAAAATAGAAACTGAAGAATCGTGACATCGACCTATATAGGATCCGTTGTGTAGTTTCGCATATTTTTAACGTCGGCTTTTTTTCGGGTCCTGGATTATCTGGGTTTCGGGTAGACGACGTACAGCGTACATCTATTGTAATAGAAATTCCTGAAAAGAATGTCAAGAGTACCGCAAATGAATCGCACACAGCTGCGAATGGGCAAAGTGTGACGAATTCCTCTCTTGGCGACGAACGACGAATGACCGATACCGCCACGCCATATTCGCGCCGCTTGACGAGCGGATATGCGAGCAAACGTGAACACAAACGTACGCGTACGTACGCGGTGCGTTTCAAGATCGAACAATGCGCAACGCGTACGTATACGTACGTACGTACGTACACAGGCACCCCAGTTCCTTTCTTTCTTCGGAATCCCGCTACTTTTTTATTCGTCCCACCGTTACCCCGCGTTGCTTACGGAAAACAGGGGGAATTCGAAGAATCTCGATTCTGATAAGAATCAACGTCGGTGACGTGGACATGTAACACACGTAAACAAAGGGCGAGATCGGGGGGGAACGGAAAAATGAAGGAGGAGTAAACTCGGTGGTACACGGCGCAACGAATCGACGCGTATGTGGGAAGCGTTGGCTGTACGTTCGTGTCGCCAGTTTGCACGTGTGGCGGGTATAAGGTTCGAGTTTGCCGGGGGTTTTCGGAAGGGAAGAAAATGATTAATAACGGTGGCTACCCATTGTGTAACGTCATCATCCGCCCTTGTCCCTCTTACCTTCTTTGTGGCCGAACGGTAATAAAACACATTTGGGTTCCCAGGTTTCCGCTATAATATGGTGGGCCGCCAACTTGCTCTGGCCCTTCTGCACGACGGACGATGATTATTGCCGCGACGTTGCCCGATTTTAACGTCAAATATTTTCGAATAATAATTCAACGTCGCTCGTATCATCGTTACGTCGCGTACATGTTCATGTCGCCGTTACCGCGATATCAATCGACCGGACACAATTGGACGTGTAAAAAAATTTCGAACGGTTCGAAAAGATGCTCACAGAAATATATCGTCGTTGATAAAAATTCATCGTGCACCCGCGGAGGAATGATAGCTTCGTCGAAAACAAACCGATCTCCCGCTTTGGAGGTGAGAACCGAAATTTTGCTCGCAGCTAGGGGATGTTGGAGTGTCATGAAGAACGCATTCCAGTTCGGCGGATTCGAAGCTAGACCATTTCTATGAAACGTTGAGTCGACGCGATTTTTTTCGGAACGATTCGTTGTCGTTTGGAGAGAAAAAAATTGACGAAATTCTGGTTAGCGCCGGATCGTGGAGGTACAAGTGTTGTACGCCCGAACGGTCATTCGAATTCGTTTGAATAACCTTTTCTCGAAACAAAAAAATCTTTCTGTTCTCCGTCAACCTTCGCCATTCGGAAATCTACGCGTACATCTTCGTAATACCGATACCCGGCTCCATTTTTATACGGGATGTTTATCAAAGAATATTTCGTACAAACATCAATTCGAAGGACGAGCGGTAGATGATAAAATAACAGATAAACAAAGCTCGTACCGTACACAGATTTGCATAGCAGCACCGTTTGTGTTTCGTGCTCGTACACTTTTTGTCTTCGTATCGACGCCATTCGGTTCTGTTCATCACAGATTCCCACCCTCACCCCGACCGTTCCGACATCGTTGATGAGTGAATGTGCAAATATATCATATCCGTATGTATCGGGGACAAATTTTCACCGAATGAGATTTTTTTTTTTATGCGATGAGATAAAGAAGACGGTACCGCATACGCATTCTCACCGCGGTTTCCCTTTCGATGGGTATGTATACATGTCAAACACGAAGGAGAAAAAAAGATTAATTCTTCAGAAGAAAGTTTTAACCGAGGTTACATTTTTTGTGATACTTGTACATCTGTGTATTTCCACCGAAGCGGTGCGTGGTTTTTTAAAAGTTTCATCTGAATCGCCTGCATTAATTTCTGACGAAACTTCGAATCGCGTTTACGATTGTGAGTCAGAAGGTCACTGGATGTGTTTGAGGAATGAAAAATAATTTGGCTGGCTAGACGGTTAAATTGAATTAAAATAAAAGCTGTATTTCGTTCAAAGGAGTAAAATTACGACAGGGTACCTGAAAAATTTTTATCACTTTGTAAAAAAATCAACTAATAAGTAATACCTGAATAGTCGACGGGAGTTTTTCCATCCAGCATCGAATAAATCTCTGATAACTTTGTCAGGTGAACGTGAAACCAAATTTTATTACATTCGGAGCGCACTTTTGTCTCTCTGTAAATGTGTTCTAATTCGTCATCAATTCGTTTTCATTGCCAGCCGGAAATCCCGCGCCGCATATAAAATTCGTCCTCAGAGTATAAGTTTCGTGTTCATTCATTTCTGCACCACCGACACTCTCGCCGTTTAAATCAAGAGTACATGATAATAATACCGAATTGACGCCGTCAACCACCATTTACCCTGTTCGAAAACTACCTGAGGCAGTAGGTACGTGCCGGTGTACCATTTTCCGATTGGAAATTGTAGGAGAGGAAATAAAAATGGACGAATAAAATGAAAAACGAAAAGAAAACAAACGGACGGACGGAGGGACGGAGGGAAAAAAAGGAAAAACTAGAGCGAGGAAAAAAGACAACAAGAATGCCGTACCGGACTCCCGGATGCATCTAGTGGCGACGCGGAGGGTCTATTGAACATCGAAATTCTATTGTACCATCCACAGATTGCGAGTTGTTACGCAATTCTGTGTTCAGGTAGTAGTAAAACGAGTGCAGTATTGAAAATGCCACTGCGGGACTTTATTACAGTCCAGAGGCTAGCAATTTGTGAATTACGTGGACAATTCAATTCCAAGAGCTCGTTAAAACGGATTAAAGTCGATCTGTATCCGTCGTGCGGATCAACGTCGAGACGGACACGTGCAAGAGTATGAAATATATTGGAAGCTTGATCAGCAAGTTCAGAAATTCCAGATGATCGACAAGAAGAACAGAAAAAAAAAAAAAAAAACACGCGCTTCGTCGCTATTGGAATAAACCGTAGAATTTCGGAGGATCGCCGAGTTCTTATCTGACGATCGAGCGACTACTTTGCCTCCAAACAAGATTAAGTGGATTTGGCAAAGGGCTTTTCTTACCAGCCAAATTACCCGACCCTTTATGTAATAGTTACGTATAAAAATACATATAATTCGTAGTATACCGTAAGAGTCTGTTGAAAGTTGTTGCGATCCACCGATGCGTCGAAATATTGTCACCTGTAAGGCTGGATCTGCTGTAAAGCAGATTTTGAAGTAGTAGAACTGACGTATGTGTAGGAGAGTAGTTTTCCAATGAAATCTTGGAGAGCGAAACTCACGCTCGTTCCTGAGAATTTGAAAAATCCATAAATGTATTCGTTAACGAGGAGAAAAAAATACAACCAACTAAAAATCCTAGAATCAAAGGGCATCACCCGACACAAAATTATTCGATGAACTGAAAATAAAATTTATTTTTTTTTGTCAAACTGTTTTTCAATCCGATGATAAAACATTGTCCCACGGTAACGAAAATTTTCGCCGATCGATACATGGACTTAGTTGGATCAACGATTCTTTCGTTGGATCGTACGTACATCGATACGAATTGGAAAAAAAATTACAATTCCAACCACAAAAACCATAAAAAACCATACAATCGGAATAAAAAGAAGCAACATGTTTTTCAGTTGGAACAAACGAAAAATTTCTGCAAACGACCTCGGGATATTTGTTTATATACCTTTATAATTATAGAACATTGAATGAAGCTATTTTAACGAAATATCTTTCGTTACGTTTCGTACTTTTTTTTTTTTTCACCCACACTTTCTCCTATACGAGCACTCTAGCAAATATGAAAACGAATTCGGCGAAAAATTCTTCGATAATGGCCGACCCCGTAATCCTATATTAGGTGGAACACGATGCTGTTTTATAACAATACATATATACGAACCCTCGTTTCTTTAGCAAAGGTCGCCGTTGCGGATATGGGCTTTTGTTTCTCCACTGCTTTTAACAATCTAGTTATCCGCGATGTGTATATTATAATGAAATAATAGGTACAAAAATTACCCGGTTGCTTTTGACGGGACGGTGGCACGATAAAACAATTACTCGCATCGTATAATATAGTGAATACCTATACATATGTATACATAAGTTTATTACATATTATACTTATGCATAGCTGTATAGAACGAAGTTACAAGACGGGACTGGTACCGGAAAGCTCCTCGACTTTTTCGATGTTTAATGCCGATTTTGACAAGTTTTTATGCAAAAAAATAAAAATAAAAATGAAAAAAAAAAAATGAAAGGTAACCGAGCAATGGAAACAACCGTCACACAGGAAAATTGTAACAGAGTATACGTATATCGTGTGTATTATGTGCTCTTTTTTTTTTTTTTTTTTTGAAGCTGCACGCGAATCGAGAGTCGAGCCCTGAAATTGTTCGGAAGGATTAAACCCGCCAGTGCCAGAATCGCGGAACATAGATAGGGCGTTACTCTAGTCGCGGTTCTGCGATGGTCTGAAAATGACTTTGAGCACAGGCACAAAATCTCAACGGTATGAGGATCGTTTCTCGTTGTTAAAAACTGAAGGATTTACTGCGACGTGTGCGGGTAGGAACGGGGGGGGGGGGGGGGGGGGTTCATAAAACACCGTTAAAGAGATCTACTTCGGGTAGTTTGAGATTTTTTTTTTTAGCTCTACTTTTTGTACAGTACGTTCCAGGCTTACAAAACAACTGAAAAGTAAAAATGGAGCCTATCAAAAATGAAAAGGAAGAACGTTATTGCTGCTGCGGTGGTTGATGGGCAAAAAACGATGACTCGTGCACGTGGAGAAGCATCGTTCGATTTATTTATATCGGATGTGCAACGGTGGCCGTATGCAGTACATGATGTAATGAAAAGCTATGAAAATCGGATTCGCTGGAAACGCTGCGGCTTAATATCGCATTATAGCAACAACCAGATGACGCCAGGAAAATTCATCAGGACCGATAAGTGCAGAACGGCATTGACGGTATACCGTGTACGCATACGCGTATACCTTTCATCCAATCCCCAGTATCAATATCCGGGCTACACACTCCGTTTTCGAAATAACCTCGTTATATAGCTATCGAGTATGTATGCCTTGCTTCACTCGACAATCATTAACGAGCTTGACTGATATTGCTCCACCACGTTATTCGATGATGAAGAGTGTCTTCAAAAATCTGAGTAAACATATTATACTAAAGTTAAATATTATGTGATATCCCGACCGACCACATATTCTC
Organism: Athalia rosae; assembly: GCF_917208135.1. NCBI lineage: Eukaryota > Metazoa > Arthropoda > Insecta > Hymenoptera > Athaliidae > Athalia > Athalia rosae. The sequence continues at coordinate 14,407,370 of NC_064026.1, forward strand.
GCGTTCATGAAAATTAAAATAACTAACAGAACTTCGTTCCTATTATTAAAAGGTTCATATTAATTATCATTGCAAAACCTATACGGATCTATCTGACGATGAGAAAAACAATTTCACGAAGGGAACAAAATATCTTTCAAGCCCGGATCGGAGCGGTTTGATTTTGGAACGAAATGTCGGTGGTGGAACGGTGCGGACAGTCGACACGCCATCATAGCTCAACAGACCGAATGAAACGGGAACCGCGTCGGAATCGCCGACGTCAAGAGCGTCGTTTCAATTCGAGCCGAGTCACGTGACGTTAAGTTTAAACATCTCAGCGTCATAACCACTTAATTATAATACCAGGTGTAATGATATAGCCATAAAAATTATTTCCACGCGAATTTCACTCGTTGGAAAATTAGGTTCGCTATGAAAACTCACGAACTAACAGCTCGTTCGGGAAGGTGTCCGAAATTCTCGACAATATTTTTTTCTTCCCTTCCCTTTTTTTTTTCTCTCTCTCCGCCGTTTGCTAATTTAACGCACGCGAGCTGGAACGTTACGTAGCAGTGGATATCAAAACCGGGTGGTGAAATGGTTTCACATTCGACCGTTGAAATAATTAAGAACGTTACAACCACCTACGTATCCTACACCCTTACAACACGCCACGGTTAGCAAATAGTTTGAAATAATTTTTTTGTTTACACGTTTCCCTTTTCTTCGCTTCGTTTTTGTTTTCAAATCAGTGGTTTCGTTTGAAAATTTGATGATTTTTTCCAAAGTTTTGATTCGCTGATGTTTTTTTTTTTTTCAACAAAATTTTCCTTCGACCCAGGAAACGCGTGGCCGACACCGCTCCGGGGCACACGTACGCATACGCACACCTATACCTGCTACTCGTTCGCCCTCGCCGGAGGTGGACCGAGGCGCGTATGAATTACAATTTACAACGTCCGCTTTTTTCGTAGGCACTTTGCAAACGAAAAAATTCGCCGATGTTGTCACCGACGTTACCCACGTACCCACCGCGTACTTTTTTTTCCCCCATCCGTTCGCATACTACCTAGCGCGACTCGATGTTTTTATATTTTTTCGTACACATAGTACCCGTATGGAGGGTACGCGTAAATAATACTGTATAGAGACATATACATGTAAATTTGCTTGCCGATATTAATGTTTCGTTTATTTCCTCTCCGTTTCACATCCAAATCTGCCGGGGGATTATCATCGCAGGGATTATTAACAAAAAGACATGAAAAGAATAAATAAATACAACGAACGAACGATGGATAAAGAGAAACGAACAATAGAATACGTGAACAAAGTCGAAAATTATGAAAAATTACTCGTCTCGCGAAACTAATTTCTTCTGTCACCCATTGTCACCCATAATTCGCATTTTTTTTTCATTTATTTTTTTTTTTTTCTTTACTTTTTCTCGTTCATCGGACAGCTCCGAATTATTTTCTGAATAATATTCCATGCACAGCTATTCTCGGGAAGGAGAGAAAAAAAATTACGGTCACCCCGCATCAGCATAGGCGGGATGAGAATTTCTCCCGAGATTTTTTCTCAGATGTCGAGATCAATAGAAGTAGAAAGAATTGTTATCGATGTCTCTGCGCGGTGCGCGCGCGTAAAGATTGGATTTTGAGTAAACTGGAGGGCCGCTGGTCGATCCACATATTCTTATTCAAGCTGAGAATTTTAATGCCGCCAATTAAGCGGGCAACGGAACGTTCAAGTATCGTGTTTCACGTCAAGAAACAACTTCCTCATAATACCGTGCTTCGATTCATTCGACGAATGAAATATGAACGTCCATCGCGGGCTGCGACATCCCACTTCTCTCCCTGTGCGCTACCCACGCATATTGTATTATATGTATTATTCACCTGGCTTACAGCTATTCGGCGTCACGCAGGCTCGTCGAATCGGCGGCATTGACGTCAAAAGTACGACGAAGCAAAAGTCCTGCTTACGCCCTGTCGAAACTCACCTATATGAGCTCTTCGATTACCAGGATGGTAAAAAAAAAATCTTACACTCATATCTCAAATGACGTAGTAGAATAATAATCGTGACGAACTCGAACAGCTCGAGTGTAACTCGAGACGACCGACGCCGACGTCACCCCGTCTGTCCGCACCCCGGTGTATCGCACGCGTCCGATATACCTAACCCTTAACCGTGTAAAGTCTGATGAACAAGATGTCAGTGCGGAGAAACCACAGAAGAACTATCCTACTAGGGGAGATTAGGGTAAGCCCATCCGCAGCGAAGCGATGATGGTCGTTCCAAAGGTTTCAGCTGATTAATTGGCGATCGGCCCCCGACGGACATTTGCGGGTACGCGGTAGAGGCCGGCGACCGTAATAGCCCGGTAAAATTGAACTTTGATCGAGCCTCGTTTGTACGAGGCGCGTCACTGATTCGTAAACAATTTTTTCAGCCTCTTTTTTTTTTAGTTTTTTTTCTCTATCAATCCAAAGCTTTTCGCTGCCACGTAATCAGTCCGCGGATTACTTGCACGGAATTTTGTTCGTAATTACGAATCATTTCAAATTTCGTATAGTGAAAAATGCGAATAATTGGAGATTACGCGCCTGTGATGACCTTTTATCGATGTCAGGCCATCGCTCCCGAGCAAATGAAACACGTCAAAGAAATCGTATGGAATAAAAATATATCGGAATAATCGTCGAGACTTTTGAATTTTGTATTTCCATTGCTATTGATCGATTGGGGCGCGGTATCAACCCTATGGCACATAAATAGAAAGTCGATCTTTGCGCGTTTTTTTCCCTTTTTTCACAATTTTAAGTTCCTTTCGGTTATACTGATAAGTTACGAGCAAATAGTCAATGTATGAGGGATGCGACGAAGACCGGCAAAAAACCGAACAAAGAGCAAAAGCTGGGCCGGCGGTGTGCCCTTATTAGCTATATAATATTGATTCTCCCTCGAGGGTGCCGTAATTCTCCGTAGCTCATTAACCTCTTCAAATATATACGGGCGCGTGCAGACGTCAGCCCTTAATGTATTGTTGTTTAACGAGAAAATATCGTTTTATCGCCTTTCGGTAGCTCTAACGGCGCCCTAAGAACTTTTCGCGGATCGAGGTATAGATAGGTATATATTTTACCTCACTGACAATCGTCGGAACCGAATGATTCACCGTTATTTTTATTTTTTATTTTTATTTTTTTTTCTCTCTCTCTCTCTCTCTCTCTCTGTGTGGTACCGAGAACCGTGGGGATATTTTCCGGATTGTTTGATCAACGAACGGTTATCGTTGAATGGCATATTTTATCACCTATAACCGGGTCGAAGTAGCGTACAGGTGTATCATATTTCCGATGTCAAACAAAGCGGAATACAGTCGTCATCGCCACAAAAATTTGCAAACATTACACGTATCCCGGTTTTCGATTTTTTTTACGTTTTGTTTGTTTTTTTCGTTTCTTTCATTCAGTTGTTGATGAAAAAAGTCCACAAAGAAATTCGGAGCGAGCAAATATTAAAGCGGATAATTTCGAACAAAGCGGCAAGTGATGTTGATATAAGTGCGAAGTATTGTACCTATACGTACTGCTAAGATTACTTGAGGAGAGGCTCTCAAGAGGGAACCTAAAAAGCACTGTAGGTGCCAACGAAGAATGGGAGAGCTTCGAGCCGCTTCTGAAAAATGAAATAATGCTGGATGATTTACAGGGAGCGTGAAATTTGCCAGAATTCAATCATGGTACATCTTAGACGAAAACTGAGAAAGAGCAAAAAAAAAAAGAAGTTTCACCTTTATAACACGAATTTCATAAAAAATTTCGCTCACATTTTCTTCGGCTCGAATGTTGAGAATTTTTTTCTCAATTATCCGTTCGTTCGACAATTCGCAAAAGACGGCGTAACATACGCCAGATTTCACACGTGCATATACCGGGTATAGAAAAATGTATACATATATGTACTGAAATTTTTTCTCACAAAGAATGTAGAATAGTCCTTCATAAGGAATTCAATTAAGTATTTCGCAGGAACGTTGAATTAAGAAAAGTGGAGGCTTTCGTTACGGAATTAGGTGAATTCAATTGCGGCTTGCCCCAGACTCGGACGTGGGGTGGTCTTAACTTTTAGAAACGAGCGCGCCACCGCGACGTAAAGTAAGAGATATACGTACGTGTGTATGTATACAGAGAGCCCGATATACAAAAGAAATGGCACCCTAGAGTTTCGGGGTGTGCGAATATATAAAAGTTCGAAGGAAAAAAGGAAGACGAACGAATATAATGGAACGGAGGAGAATACAGAGAAAAAAAAAAAAAAAAAACAAAGGAAAGTAAAATAAAATAAAAATAAACGGGGATGATAGAAAAAGGGAAAAAGAAGAATAGCTGCGGTATAAGGACGGAATATTCGCTACACGCAGTAGGCTTCCCTTCGCGTGGCACGTTTCAGATGAATTTCCACTCGAGAAGCTCCGGAGCAATATGAATTAAACGGCAATATACGCGCTCGAAGCTCGCTCGTAATTCCCTACCTCCGTATGACAAAGTATAGAAAATTTTCACGTTCAAATCCCCGTACTGAGTGCTCTTCGAGTAGTTCATACCTCACGTATTCCCATCGTGGTCTATAAAACGAAGGACATGGCACAGGTACGACGGGTGGGGTACGGTGTACGTATGTAGTATACGCGTGTGAAATTTTGCCACGTAACGCCGTGACCCGCGATATGTGGAAAAAGAATTTCCAAGAATACGGAAAATATTTTCTCCAACACGCCCAGATATAGCCTCATAAACTGTATAGACGTAATTCCGTGTACATACAGAGCTTCGCCCCGTCTACTTTTCATTCGAATTTTGTTCGCGCGAACCTCTCGCAGTCACTGGGAATATAGGGCGGCTTCGCTGTGGACGGTCGCGCGTAACCGATAAAATTAAAAAGGTGAAAGAAAAGAGAAAGAAGCAAAGAGAAGAAGAAAAAAAAACGAACAGATGGTTACAGTTCACCTCCACGCTGCGGTATTGCAGAAGTTTAAGAATATTACGAAGGACCTGACGTGCCCCGCGGGACAGGAGCGTCCTTTGTACGATGTGGTTACATACGAGTTGACACACAACCCGGTATCTAGGCGATACACGGTCACGCCTGACCACTCGATATACAACCGAAGTTTGTATTCCAAAGTCGCGCACATAGCAGCCGGGTTGCGGATGGCTCTCTCGAATATTCACGCCATCTCAAACGGAAGATTGACCTTTTCTCCGACCCCGGATATCCCCTAAGGGGAATTCCTGTATCCCTTACCAGTGCAAAGGACTCCAGTGTTTAGGGTCGGGATATCTTTTTTTTTGGTGTAACACCGAAGCAGCGGCTTGCTCCTTGAGAAGTTTTGACAAAACACGTTCGACGAGGAGGAGACGTACCCAAACACACCACCGCCCGATCCCTTCGATCACCTCCCTTTTGGTATAGCTTTATTTCCGAATCACTTTTTTTCTTCCCCCCTGTACCACGACCCTTGCGAAGGACTCGCTCATCTAATATGCGCCCTAAATACACTCCTCGATCGTCGGGGAGGTAGTTTTATCGGGGAAAGTATAATGCTTCAGAATTCGCAGGTTCTTGAAAAGATTGAATCAAAAAATTGGTCTTGTCTTTCGCGCTTTACACACCCTTTGTTTGATACGGAATTTCATTCACGTCTGGCTTACTTTTCAAAGTGATCGGCGTGGCTTTTTATTCAATTTTTTTGTCAATAAGAGTCTTCTCTAAAAAGAAATGATGAGAAAAAAAAAAAAAAATCATTAAACCAAAAAACAAAGTTGGAGCGAGGAAGCCTCGGGAGAAAATATACTCCTGACCACGAGAACAAAAACACCCTCACTCGGTCGGTTTTGCCGGTTTTGCTGAAAAGGTTGTTTAATGTCGTGTTGCCTCGCCATGAGGCTTTGCATGGATCGGCTATTCAACCATCCTCTGAAGCACTCATTTTTTGCTTGAAGGCTTCCCTTTCTTTCATACTCTCTACATTTACCACCTCTACCGACCGCATTATACGCGGCGTCTACGAAAATACACTGCCGGTATTACGCGTATATTCCGGTATACGCAATGCGAAATATTTCTTTCGCCGTGAAACTCAAATTGATACTTTTTTAGAACGGTGGGGGTTCGTCCTTTTATGCATCGGATCGCTGGAATAGGTCGGTAAACGGCAATTCGCGCTCACTCGAGGATTATGCTGTCTCCGAGCCCCTTGGGTCGATGCTGCGAAGGGCTTATCGCGACTACCTCACCACGCAAACTATGGGATTTCATCGTTTACAGGGGAGCGTTACCAGTCGTTGCGAGGTGTGAAATTCGACATACGCTTGCACACCGGGTGTCGTATTGAACCTGAACACCTCGAACAACTGCCCTCTACCAGATTCAAAGTCAGAGTAACACAATCATTCGGAATGTAATTCACTCGATTCAAAACCGCCGACACGACCACCTTTCAATTTACCCCGGAAGTGAAGTACTGAGAAATTCCTATTGGTTTTCAGATTGCGCTGGGATATGACGGAGAGCTGAGGGGAACTCTACCGGATGTCTAAAGGAACCGTCATGAGGAGACACTTTGTTCTCGTAGCCCTGGTGATTGAAATCAACCTCTACATAGCAGGTAAATTACCCCGAACGTTGCACACGTCAGTCGCGAACTCCCGTGACAAAAAAAAAAAAACAACCCCCCGCGAAACCGCATTCCAAGCTTTTATTGGAACTACCTGCGTTTTCCCCCTCATTTCATCGAAGAACGAACGAAATAAAAAAAAATGTACAAACGTGAAACAAAAAGGTACGGTGTCCCACGGGTTACATCCTTCGTTATACCACCCACAGAGTGATACACTACCAATGTTCGTTTTACGCAATCTACATGTATATTGATATACCTTCTCTTGGTGAACGAACGGATACCTTGCGGTTTCCTATTCTGGGATCTTGATTATTCCACAATTACTTGAAAACAGACTAACGAGCGGAAGACTCTAGAGACTGACTGACAATGAGTTTGACAATCGGGTGGTGCGTGGTTGTGTAACTCGGTGGTGGTATTGCGCATTCGTTTGTGTACGTCGACGGTATTCGAATCTCGAAACTACCTTGAGAGAATAACTAACGACGCGAGAAGGGTATGAGGAATCGTCTCTTGATATTCGCGTTCACCGAAGAAGAGTAAAAATTTAGGGCAAGGAAGGTGGAACGCGGTGTATCTCCTTTGGACAGATTAGTCGGGAATAAGTAGATCTTGAAAATAACGTTATCGCTAATTCAAGCGCAACTAGATTTGGAACGGAGTAGCTCGTTCCAAGAACTAATTATAGATTCACAGGTAGATCAAGCGTCGCGTGTTGATTTATTCCAAAGTAAAGAATTGTTTCTACCCACCCAACGGGATAAAACCGGTACGGTAGCGCTGCACTTACATCATTTCTAAATAAGGAACATCCCGTATTTTTTTTTTATTCGAACAATATTTGTATCGGCCAATTGGAAATAGATTTTTCCGCGAACACGGACCGTTCGACATGCAACGACGTTATCAGATTGACGCTTCGAATAAATTTGCGTTCTTGGTTTTATTAATATTATTTGTCATTAGAATAACAACGAGCTAATATTGATTCGATTACGAATTCCAGTACTCATTCCAGTATATTGGAATTCACGTTATTCCAGACCTAATACCGATATTCTTTATTCGAAAATCATTTTCTCCCTGTGTTCGATAAGAGTTGTGTCGGCGTTTGTTGAGAGACGGATAAGGAGGAATATGAAATCTAGCGTGGGACCGCCCAACCGTCGAATGTTTCACATTATATGTATATATGTATGCGTTCCATAGTAAGCATCTAGAAATGATTTTCGGGTTCTTCTCGCCATATTTGATTCGTCAAAGGTTGATGACTTAAGAACCGATTCCCGGTATAGGGTGAAGTTTAGGGCTTGTTAGCGTTTGACTCTTGGGTAATACCGGTGGTTGGTTCTAGCCTTTCTTTGATGCTGCCAGGTTGGTTAATATATTTGCGGGTGAAGTTGTGGGCGAAATGGCTTCGGTATCCCGTTGCACGGATTAGATGAAATTTCACCACAAACGTGCGACGATATCGAAATATCCGACAGTCTGAAGGAAGCTTTACTTGCGTATTATCAAGAACCTCGGCAGAATTTCCCGCGTTTTCCCCACATGCGTAGCGATATTGAATAACGCGGCGGTTCTTGTACGAATAACGTAAACCAAGGATTCCCGTTTCCACGTGTAGACTGGCATTCGATGATCCAGCGCTACCACTTGGATTTCCCGAAAATAATTGATCTTCCCGTCAGCGTATCACTGACCTAGGTTCTCCTTACAAACTACAAACTAGTGTTCCTACTCCCAGGTGTAAACTGACGTTGAACGATTCAGCATTCGAGTTGTTGTTGGGTCCAATTATTGAATCCAATTATTCATCAACGTCATAAAAATAAGTCATGGAATCACCCCGAAAGGCACCTACGATGCAAAAACCCTTCGCCAGATACGTTGAATGTTTAAGGAAAACTACTGCACAAATATCTGTGATATGAATGAAAATCGTCAAAAACAAAAACAAAACAACCAAATCGACTATCGTGCCAAGTAAATGTATGTTCGCATCTTGCCTTCAGAAGACTGGAATAAATTGAGAGAGAAAGGAAAACTGTTGAAAAAAAAAATTAAGATCTTCAGTCTTCTGAAGTAGGTCTGCGCAAAATGCTAATTTACATGTACTTGGCACGACAGTTTATTCGGATCTTTTTGTTTCTCTTTGATCTTCGAGACCAGACTCGAATCCGTATCACCCCACAAAGACCTTGAAAACCGCGTTAACGGCAGCAATTGATCACTGAGTGACCAGCATATCGGTAAATTTATTGGACAGCTGTCCCGCAGAAATCTTAGACTCGACTGTATCCCAACAATTTGATACCGCGAATGTCGAGGTACTTCGATCGCGAATCAGCTCGTTATCTCATGCCAAATATGAGCCCAGTTATGTAGCAGAAATCGGATAAAAGGAACCAATGGAACTTGCGTCGAACGACTTCACGTTGCTGTTTCATCCAATAAGAAAAATAAACCGACATTGCGAAGTTGGTAACTCAGCGTTACGATTAACCCAGAACTGATTGTTAGTGTTAAAAATTTTATCGGATGTGTAAATTTTTCGAAAGATTGTACACGATACTTTATAGAACGAGATCAATGAGCCAACGGTGCGATATAAATCTGAGATGGAACGTGTGGATATGACATCATGACTGATTATGAGCTAAATTGCCTAACGATAATTTAATTCTTATCCTTACCTCGTCTTATCGATAATTGGCGCGCTGACCGACAATACAATTTATTTTGAAACGGAAAGCAAAATCAATGCGTTACGCAACCGAAATGCCAATCGATGCATCGGTGATTAAATGACGAAGCAAATAAATTCGGTATGCTATAGAATTACGAGTAGCAGTCATCGGAAATATCCCAACAGATTTGATATGATTAGATAAAACAATAGAGAGGTGCAGGGATATCAAAAGAAATTGGAAAAAACGTCCAGACGGCGGCATCCTATCTTATTGCCACATTAAACGCTAATAGGTTCCGTGTAGATTCTATATCAGCGATGTACAATTATATCTGGCTTCGATTCAATTCGAAAAATAGAGGAGAGATTTCAGATTTTGAGTTCCGTAATCGAGGTGTAAATTTTATTTTCCGTACACCGTAGTCAACGGTTGACAGTGGATTCGACGACAAGCCGGCCTGTAGAATAGTTCTCTGGAACGTGAGTTTGTATAGCGACCAATTACAAAATGGATAAGAAAATCGTTCCGGTCGATGGTGAGTTAATGGAAACTCTCACCAGAGTCTTCCCCATCGGAAGCTGCAACGGTTGGGTCTGGGTCGATGGGTGTTGCCAGCCGAAAACCTTTACAAAACACATCGATGTTATCGATAATTTTGAAGTTCGTGACGATGATATTTGGGTGTGCAGTTTTCTAAAGGCAGGTGAGTACGCTTTTCTAACACTCTCGATTCTTCTCGACTTATTGAAAATCCTTCGAAAAATTAGGTATCTTCGATAATTCCAATTAGGTACAACTTGGACACAAGAGATGGTTTGGTCGATTTGTAACGATATCGAATCGGAAGCAGCCAAAGTTGACCTTACCGCCAGATTTCCGTTTTTCGAGTATGTATGAAATCTAACAAAACTTGAATCAAATTTTGAAAAAAAAAAAATTGAGACGCGATGGCACGATGGCGTTCCCATGTGGTTGAAAACCAGTCGCAATTTCACTTGAGTAATTCGTGGATTCTTTTTCGTTGTCTTCATCGAAAGTGACCGAAATGCGCACCTCAAATGATGGACCATAAGATTTTTCAACGTCAAATCACTCGTGATAAGGAGACTGGGTACGATCATAATTTGCAAATATTTTCAATGAACAGGTTCAGTTCTTTATTCGATCTTCCGGAAGACTTGAAAAACGACGAAAGAGTTCCAGATTCGTTCGTCGATAGTTTTCGTTTCGCCGCAAACCTACCGAGCCCGCGATTCATCAAGACGCATCTTCCATTCCATCTTCTTCCTCGACAAATAAGAAACGGAGAGAAGCAGCCAAAGATGATATACGTTGTTCGTGATCCGAAAGATACTTGCATCTCGTATTTTCATCATTCTCTCTTGCTCGATGAATTCAAAGGCACCTTTGAGGAATTCGCTAAACTCTTCCTCGCTGATCTACGTGAGTTTTGCCCATTTAAATTTTGCTCACAACAATCGTAAGTGAACGATCATTATAATCATCATATTTGCTTTCGCAGTATATTGTACACCTTTTTGGCCGCACGCACTCGAGTATTGGAAGAAAAGAATAGTAGACAATGTGCTGTTCCTGACTTACGAAGAAATGAAAAAGGTACATCAAAACGATTACGTGATTACATGATTCTTGTTTTGGAGCTTGCGACTGGTCCATCTAAAAAACATTGTACATGAGATCATGTTTGCCGCGATGATGATCAGACAAATTTTCGTATACTTCAATAGGATCTCCCATCGATATTGAGGAGAACTGCCAAGTTCTTGGGGAAGAACCTGACCTCAGACGAAGTGGCAGCCTTAGAGAAGCATCTGAGCTTCGAAAGTATGAAAAAAAATCCAGCGGTTAATAATGAATCGCTCGTAAGATTTTTTCGCGACACGATGAACACCGGAGGAGAGGGTACTTTCTTACGAAGTGGAAAATCTGGCCAGTGGAAGACATATTTCAGTCCAGAACTCATTAAGCAATTTGATGACTGGACGAGTGAAAATCTGAAGGGTACGAGCTACTCACTTTGAGGAGAACCGTAGTCTTCGGAGAATTTTTCTTTGCTTCGTGTACGGAGCGCAAAGATAAAATCTCGCATAGATAAGTGTCACCAGATTATGGAAAATTTGAAGGAGAGCACGAGAGATAATGAACGGTATCATAAAAATCATTTTTGGAATCACGCATGTTGGTCTATTAATAATAATTTTATTACAGCAAATAAAAGTAAAAAATAAAACTGTGCTTTGAGAGGGGGGTGTTTGACGAATCGTTATCAAACTCAGCACATATCTTATTTATTTTATATACGCTTTGTGTAAACCTCAAACCTAATTATAATCTATATTTTGACCGCTTTTTTATGACGGAAAAATATAGTCATAAATCATACTTAATTTTCACATTCCTCAAAAAAAAATAGGGGAACGCGGGGCAATATGGGCTGTTGGGGCAGTGTAGGGTAACCGAAAAATCTTGTGAACATTTTTTTTTCGCGATATCTTTCGAAATTTCTTTCTTAAGGATCAAAAAGGACTTCAAACATCATTCTGGATTGAAGATAAAAAATTTGTTATTTCCAATCAATATTTATGGTAACAATTGATTATTTATTTAAACAAATTGACTAAAAATACAGTTTTCAAGTTTCTTAACAACAGACAATCACATTTTATTTTTCGTCACTGTTTTGGAGGGTACCCCGGCTCACCCCAAAATCTTTTTTTTTTCCGAAATTGAAAAACTTGGTTATTTCCTTCAAATACGAATAGAATAAGGATTTCCCGTCAAATTTAAGTTTCGCCAAATTTGCGCGTTCCTCAAGTACCCCTTTTCGTCCCACGTTCCCCTAAATTTTGGCGAATTTCAGAAAATATTCTTAAACATATTGATAAAATAACCCCAAGATTTCAATAAAATATATATATTATTCCTTGTCTGTTGAAAAAATTCATGAAAATTACCCAAAATACATTATCCTACACCCATTTTCCCCTCTACTTTAAGAAGTACAATCATATTTTTTTATAAATTTATAAAATGTATGTAAAAAATTCGCGGATGAAAAGATAAAGACTTTCATGACTTCAAAGAACGAGACTCGTCGCTATAATTTGGAATTTTTTACACCACATGCATGACATTATTCCAGTATAGTAAAATATAGATCAACATTTCCATATATCTCAAAGTACGAGTACGCTCTTTTTTTTAATATGACATTTGAACTCCGTTCGAATTTTCGCGAATCCAATCATCAAATTGTTGATTCATTTCGGGCGTCATTACAGTTTTCCACTGGCCGGTAGTTCCGTTTCGAATGAATGAACTCGTGTCTTGACGTTTGTATAGTTTTCGAAATACCTCAACGGTGTCTTCATTATTCACGGCAGAATTGGTTTTCAGAGTTTTGAAATTTAGATGCTCAAGAAGACTGGACACTTGATCATCTGTCAGGTCTTTGTTCAAGAACTTCCCGATTTTTCGTAGGACTGATGGAAAATCCTGTGAGCAAAAAATGAAAAAGTTGAAGTTGACAAACAATAGTAGGGGAATGTTAGTCTTCTTTTAATACGGATACTTGTGTTACAGGTATTATAATCAGGACAAATACTTGTTTCATGTTTTCGAATGTGAAGTAAAGCAAGTTGTCATCGTTCCTCTTTTCCCAGTAACCTTGAACATGTTTCCAAAACGGCGCAAAGAGAACTGGAAAATGATTGCAAATTACGAAAAAAATTACTCGCATTCCTTGACAAACAGATTAATTAATCAGACCACAATCCTATCACCGACATCGTTCGGGAATCTCCTTCCGGGCGACACTTGACGAATATATCGCCAAATGGAAAGCATAGCATACAACCCCGTTAATATACTTCCCACGGACGTCTGACAAATTACAAATGACAAGCAACACGTGCAAATATTATCTGTGTCATTAACCTGCATTCTCAAGAAACAGCGTGGTGAACTCATCAAGAGTTCCTGTAAACCCTTCTATCGATGTGCACTGATGAAAGTAGGAGATACAATTATCTTTCGGGTTGCGAGCGACGCATATTATCTTCGGCTTTTTTTCTCCAGTTCGTATTTGTCGCGGTAGTAGATGATATGGAAGGTGGGTCCTGATGAATCTTGGCCTCGATAAGTTACGGGTGAAATTAAGGCTATCTGAGAACATCGTCGAAAAGGTGAACCCAGTGTCAGGCTGTCGACTGATTTCATCGAAGTTGAATATGGAAGACACTCTGAATGCATCAGAAAACGAAAACGAATTTTAGAAATCCACTTGACTGGCTCGAGTCAGAAATGTCTTTTAGTTTGTTGAATCAATTTTGTCAAAGCAATTCTTGAGTCGGACATTGGCCAGTGAAAAAGATATCAGAGAAACTTACTCTATGTGAGGAAACCTTTCGTGAATGGATCTTTTGGCCCCCTCAAAGTCACAGTCATTAGCGATACACCAAACAGTCTCCACCGTCCACGTTGTACCTGGTAATTAATTCGTGTGTAGGATGTGGTTTAAATATTATTTTTACAGACTCACAAATATAATTGCTCAAAGACTCTCGCCGGCTTACCCGATTTTGGGAAACTGCACACCCAAACGTCGTCGTCAAAAACTTCGAAGTTATCGATCTCATCCATCATTATATTCTGCGGAAGGGTACATCCGTCGATTTCTACAGTCGGATTACGGATAGGGCTAGTAAATGTCTTTTTCAAGAGATCTGCCACTTCTTTTTTATGCGGTTTGATTTGGTGGGCCATTTTCAGGAAAATATATTTTTTATGCTACGCTCTCGAATGACTTCCTAATAGTGACTAGGTTGCTATCCCGTTATTCTCAGCAGCAAATTGCGGCTGCAAGCAAAAATAAGTTTGATCAAATAGCAACCGCTGAAGATAACGGCGATCAACAATTATATTTAAAGAAGGATGATAATAAAAAAATCATCACTATCATTGCATGCTTTCGTGCCGTTATCTGTATGATTTAAAATACGTCAGGACGTAATTTCGTATAGACGACTATTTTCCATGAGCTGTGGTCCTCGATTAGCATATAATAGCGAGACCCTTACAGATCAGGATACGAAGACGTAACTGTAATTGCTGTTCGGCGAGCCCATAATTTGTGTGTCGATTATATCGACTGTACTTAAAATTAGCCGCACCATTTTCAGCATATATTCATCTCAAGTTTGTCCAGCATAGAACGCACCACTCGACTGATATTTTTAATGTGTAAAACCAAATCTGAATAAAAATCTTTCCGAGCATGAAAACAACGTTGTCGAAGACCAATGTAAATCATCGTAGGCATGTCTTACATCACGTCATATCACTCACTCGATTTTATTCACAACATTCAACATCGTGGCGGGTATAACGCGAAAGATTTTTGCGAAGGAAATAAAAAGAATTCAATCACCATTTTTTGGAATTTGTTTATACCTGCCTCATTACATCGTTCTGGTAGAAAAGAATCTATACACTATCACTGTTCCCACCTACATTATACTCTTATTCCGATGATAAATCGATTCCATCTGAATTCTCGCGATTCCAAACATCAAATCGCTGATTTAGTTCGGGTGACATCGCGGTTTTCCATTGGCCAGTGGTTCCACTTCGCATGAATGAACCCTCCACCTTCACCTCGTAAATGGCTTCATATCTTTCCGTGAGATCTTCGTTATTAACTGCGCGGTTGTTTTTAAGCTTTTCAAAAGTCAAGTGGTCATTCAGACTGGTCACTTGATCGTCCGTCAGGTTCTTGCCGAGAAACTTTCCGATTTTCCGTAGAACTGATGGTAAATCCTGTTAGGCGAGGAATTGACATGTTAGAACTTTGGTTTTCACCTCACTGATTCTCGTGTTCTTTTAGTTTTTCATTAAATCGATAGGACGTCGATGACTCTGGGCGTGAGTCATTAACGACAGCCACGAGCCAAATATGACGAGGACAGCTTCGTTACAGAAAACTTCAATTTCACTCTGAATCATTGCGTTAATCTCAGAGGACCTACCTTTTTCATATTCTCAAATGTAATGAAGAGCAAATTGTCATCGTTCCGCCGTTCCCAGTAACTTCGAACGTGTTTCCAGTATGGCGCGAATAAAACTGAAACCCAATTGAATTATCGATCACCGCATTCGTATAGGCCGTTACTTCAATAAATTCACAGATTAATGAAGCATGGGATGTATTTGTTCCGGTTTGATGTGACCGACGTTCGCGAGACATACCTGCATTTTCAAGGAATAATGTAGCGAACTCTTCAAAGGTTCCCGTGAAACCTTCTACCCTTTTGCAGTGATGGAAGTAGGAGATACAATTATCTTTCGGATTACGAGTAACGCATATTATCTTGGGTTTCTTCTCGCCAGTCTGTATTTGCCGTGGAAGTAGATGGAATGGGAGGTGGGTCCTGATGAATCTTGGCCTCGGCAGCTTTGCCGAATATCCAATGCTATTCACCGCGAATTCGTCCGGAATTATCCCGGAACGATTTCGTGCGACGAATTCTTCGAAATCAAATATGGAAGTTAATCTGAACGCAACAAAACATATGACATAAGAATTGAATAATCCCATTGCCTGTCTGATGTCGCAATTGTCAGCCAATTCTTAAATTGATCTTGTTTGAATCAATGTGTCGAGTGAAGCATTAAGTCAATTTCGTGAATAAAGTGACTTACTCCAAGTGAGAAAACCTTTCGTGAATGGATTTCTTGGCCCCCTCAAAGTCACAGTCATTAGCGATACACCAAACAGTCTCCACTGACCACGTTGTACCTGGTTAATGATTCGGGTTCAGGATGTGATTTGAATATTATTTCGACAGAATCACAAATATAATTACTCAAAGTCTCTCGTCCGCTTACCCGATTTTGGTAAACTGCACACCCAAACGTCGTCGTCATAAACTTCGAAGTTATCAATCTCATCCATCATTATATTCTGCGGCAGGGTACATCCGTCGATTTCTACAGTCGGATTACGGATGGGGTTGGTGAAGGTCTTTTTCAGGAGATCCGCCACTTCTTTTTTATGCGGTTTGATTTCGTGTGCCATTATTGTGCTGGCTCTAGTCACTCTCACGGTTACTTGGTGTCTTGATCGCTACTAACAGTCGATATCGGATTGAGTTAGAAGACCGTATGGACTACCCTCGTTGTTTTATATCGGATTTTATTTTTTGTTTGGGGGAAATTTCCATTAGATAACGAAAACTGACGATGTATATAGAAACACGATTGTATCAATACAAGGCTGATATTTTACAGATCTTCGTTATCGTTGTCTTGCTTTGTACTATCTGTTATTCGGTGGTTCCGAAACGACTAATCATCGTCTCCGGTATATTGACGGAGATTAAGTGCGAACAACGGGTCCTCACTGGCCAAAAGCTTATTCGTGAGAGCTCACATTCGAACATGAGATAGTCGGTGTCGTGTTCAACAATAGATTACGCCGTATGTCGCAAAGCCCTCTATTCGAAATAAGAAACGTTCAATTAGAGCGGAGCTCAATTTCAGATGACTTCAGCTAAAACGATAAACATTCTACGGCTAGAAAATTGTCCAATGAGGTGCGACAGCCTATATTACATTATTTATTTGGGTTTCGAAAAGATAGTCCGTCGTCTTTCAGATTATATGGGCAGACCGGTCGTCGAATCGTTTTATCTTTTCAGGGATCATCGTTTCTGTCTCCCATTGGCCCGTTCGCCCGCACCGCATGACTTCTCCAGTTTCTCGTTATTTTTCTTTCACAGTCGAACTCTCTTCGCGTAGACCTGCCAATTGACAACCGAGTTCACTTTTATCTTTTCGAAACTCAGGTGAGCGGTCGATATCGATAAGTCATCGGTCGTCGAGCTCTTGCCTATCAGCTAATAAGATAACTAAATCGTGAATCGAGAAAATACTATCACATTTTTCATCGATATCATGTGGATAATCTAAACCATTGATATATTTTCCAATACTCCATGCCGGTGATCATTGATTGAGAGAAAAATGAAGAATAAGTCATTTTCTCCGCTCACCCGTTTCATCTCTTCGTACTTGAGAAATTATCTTGATCGCTGCTGGATTTTAATGAGCATTCAACAAAGCAGATTACCAATTCGAGGAAAAAAACAAAATTAAGATTCAAAATATTTATTACACAAAAATAAGTGGAAAATAAAATCGATAAACTAAAAAATTAGCGGTAGTGGTACTTGGAGGGTTTTTTCGGAAAATATGAGAACATAACAAAGGCCTGCCAAGGACCGCTACTCCCAATTTTTTGTTTCGTGGATTGTATTTTTTACTACTTTCTTTTCAACCAATATTCTAAATCGCTCCGAATTTTTTTTCAACCCTCCTCTCTTTCTTTC
Source organism: Athalia rosae (assembly GCF_917208135.1). Classification (NCBI taxonomy): domain Eukaryota; kingdom Metazoa; phylum Arthropoda; class Insecta; order Hymenoptera; family Athaliidae; genus Athalia; species Athalia rosae. The sequence goes on from NC_064026.1 coordinate 14,425,150, forward strand.
AATTGGTAATCCGGTTCGTTACATGTTCGTTCCACTCTTCTGAAGTACGTCTGTGCAAGATGCAAATTCACATGTACTTGACAAAATAGTTGATTTGGATCTTTTTGTTTCTGTTATCGATGATTTTTTTTCACAACAAAGATATGTGCGCAGTAGATTCATAACAAGTTTCGGGTCTGCATATTTTCCCTGGAAAGTGAACCGCAGACATGACCACATATCCATGTAATCGCCAAACTAACAATCAACTATGCAGACGCTCACAAGTTATAAGCGATTATAACTGTTACTTTACAAATACACAATGCTGCTTCGGCAACGCCTCGACCAAACTCGGGGTTCGCGGTCGTATTAATCTTCGAGGTCTCGTTCCAACGCCAAACGTTCGAACAGTCGACCGGAATGTTTCCACCTTCGAACTTGTCGAAGATTAAGTACTTCTCCGCCTCGATATAATACAGTAACGATCGGACGCGAGTCCAATGACAACTCGATGGGTGATTTTCTGCTAAAATTTTTACTTACAGAGTTCGAAGTTATTCTGGAATTATTACATCCTTCCAATACTCTCTCTATCTGTACCTGCGTTACGTTATCGGATGTCTTTAAAACAGTACGGAGAGAAGAACGTTGGGAATGTCTGATTAGCGGGCCAAAGTCGATATACCCGTATCACAAGTTGATTGAAAGTTAATTCAGCTCCATGAATAACTATTTCTAACCCGAGCCGAATAGAATCGAACGACGTAAATCTGACTGCGAAATTCCTCACGTTTCATCCATGTACCCGATTTCACCTGCTATATGTATATGTATATGAAAACCAATTTTCCTTCGATTTTCTGTTGAAAATTTTAAATAAAATACCGTCCCTCCGTTCCTCCAGTTCTTCAGTCGTAACTAACGAAAACTACGACACTGATAACCTTTGATACTGTCGCAGAGGGAGATGCCAGGCATCAGCAGGATTCTAGTGCCAATAATTTGCCCGTTGAGTTGAACGGACCCGATGGAAAAAATGAAGAGGTTCTTGACGGACCGATAAAGGAGGTTCTGGCGCAGACCGGAGGCACGGCTACTCTGCCGTGCAGGCTCACGGATCCGGGAGCAGGAATAGTGAGTGTCAAAAATTTTTGAAAATAATTCATTCGGTGTTAGTACCGAACTTTTCGAAGGCAAACCGAGTCTAAGAAAAATTGTTTGGTAAGACGTCTTTGACGTTGAATATCGAAACGAAATATGAATTTGTTGAACGGTTGTGTACCGGTCCCAGTTACCGGGTAAAAATCCGATGCCGAATCGGTCGGAAACGTTCGGGTCAAACTAGCGGAGTATCAATCGATGAGAGTTCGTGCAGACGTGAAATTTTGAAAAAGCGACGCAAGTTTCTTGTATCTGGATGAAAAACAGCGGAGCGAGTGTGTACGTTCCATACGAAACGCTGCAAAGTATAGACGGGAATGAAACATCTTTTTAAATATTGACTCGCTCGAAAACGAGATTCTTTGTGGAAAAATTGAGACGGGGTGTGAGTAGAGTCTGCAGCTTCCAAAGCCTCGTGGGCCGATTACGAGGCGAATGCGAAACAGAAAATTCTTCCACGAAGCAGCCGCTGGGCCGTCTGCACGATCGTCGAAAAGACCGGGTCTCGATCGGCGAAATCGGTATTTGCATTTTTGAAACAGTTTTTTTTTTTTTACAGCGAAGAGGTACGTGCCGTACAACGTACAGATATCAGAATCGGAGAAGGTATATTGAAAGAGTCCACAGCGAAATCACACCGGTGTACACAGAGACGCACCTTTGCGAATAGCGGCTTACGGGATGAAAAATTACTCGTCAGTTTCGGTGACCAATCTATACGTAGCTGTCGCAATTTTTGGCTATCTCGGCGTATGATCGATCCGAAAAATATCAAGCGCTTTATATTCCCAAGCCTCGAAAACCATGGGGCGCTCTGGTGGCCCGTTACGCGTTGCGAGTGAACTCGGCATACGAAAAAAATCGCTTCACAGAATTAAAGCGAAAACTTTCAATGGTATTGCACTATCTGCTTGTCAGCGTTATTCGAAAACGTAGGAATGTTATAAAAATGAAAGCAACGGCCCCGGAGTAGCGGACAGGGAGTGAAATGATATCAATCGCATGTCTGAATTTCGGAGAGAATTTTCGATCAGGTAGAGGAGGGTATATATTCGTAAGACGACGATTTTCGTTTGTTGGTTTATGACGAGTAGAGCGATATTCTTGTCTAGGTTCTCGTTCGGTCGGTCGGTTGGTTTATGCTGATGATTTGCGAAACCCGAACCCGTGGTGCTGGTACTGCGAATTCTATCGCGGTATAAGGAAGGAATCTGAAATTCGACCTAGGGTCGGTCGACTGGCTGGTTTCTCTTTTACGGTTTAAATTGATTCGCATTCCGAATCGCGTTTTGAAGCGCATATTTCAGTCACCGCAAGCGTTACCAGCTCCAGCCCGGAATATCTCAGAATATTTGATATTATACCGACGTTAAGCCGCAGAAGCTCCCGGGTTTCATTTCTATACATGCCTACGCGGCACATCTCGCAAGATGAACAACTTTTCCTAGAAACTAGAAAACGCTGCGATCTCAAAACTCTCATTTTTCTTTTTGCCTGGCGATATTTGCGTCCCAAGCGATATGTCTCGCGAGATATTTTCGAACGATGTCTCTTCTCGTGGAAAAATTTTTTGTATCACGTATGACGCGGGATGAGTTTGAAAATGAAGAAAAAAAAAAAAAAGTCATTCGCACTCGGTCATTTTTCTTACGGATAATAAAATCGTACGGGCAACGAACTTGTTATTGTATATGTATACGTACACACTTCGTGTGTACCGAGAGAATATAAAACTTGGAGCGCGAAGAGCGCGGTCAAAATTAAGTTTAAACTTGTATATTTCCCTGCGTTGCGCGTTGCACGTAGTCGTCGAGTGGGACTCTAGACCCTGTATATTGAAAACTGTTGGGAAAAGTTTTGGAAAGAGTCGAGTGAAACTCAACGAAAAGTAATAAAATAATTTTCCGTCAGCTATCAAGCCCCATGAAAGTATGTATATGCTCGCATAATAACTGACTCGCTTTTGTTGGCTATAATACAATATAGTTTTGTGACGACGTTGCTTCCAAAGCTGCACCGGCGTTAGGATTGGAAACCGGAGAGAAAATGCTGAAGATACTTGAAATAGTTGAAGCGAACTGGCTCTGTCAAATAGATGAAGTAGAGCTTCTCGAATAACGCCGGGGATGAAAGTTGTATGTACTCGCGTGTACACATGTGGAAATAAAGAAGAGAATCGGAAGACAAAAAATGAAATGTATCTCAGAGAGGAGGTAGAAAAAAAAAAAAAGAGGTTACAACGAAAAATGACTGGGTGAAGAACTAATGATTAAAAATTAAGCATCGAGTTATTCGGGGAGCAATAGTCCGTAGTCGAGAAAAACACAGGGAGTAACATTTCGTCCGTTTTGTTCAAAGAAACATGAATAAAAGATGAATTCATCTGCGTCTCTTCGAAAAAAGACTTCGGGAGCGGCGGAGCTTTTCGACCGACCGAGAAGGCTGATGCTCCGGGCAAACTGCTGCAGGGGTTAGTATTGATTCCGGCAAACTTTCGTAACAAAATGTTGCTTTGGCCGGAAGCGTAAAACCGTAAAGCGTAAAGCGTGAAGCGCAAAGCTCCAAAGGATCTTCTAGGTCATGCTCCAACAGCTTACCTCAGCGTATCAGCCCTTCGCTCGGCCTGACCTAGCTCAATCTGGAATGCTGAATCGAAATCCTTTCTCCACGCCCCTTCGAACCGAGGAATTCGACCCCGGATTTCAGCAGTCCGCGTGCGATAATTATCGTTCGCCTTCAATTTTATTCGCGCGCGATCTCGGAATGGTAAAACGTGACGACTTTTGCTGCGGAAGTGCAACTCATCGGACAATCCGGGTCGACGACGATCCCCAACGACGGTGGTACAAAGCGCTGGTAATTTAACGAAATTCCTTTCGAATTTCAGCCACCCGAAAATCGAGCAATTTTCAAACTTCCAAATGATCAACATCTCAGGGCATCGTCGATGCGAACGAGATTGCTCGAGATACGCATCGATTTATTGCAACCGTTATTTTATCGGGTATAAATTTGAACAATTCAGCTCATGCGACGACTCGAGTTTAACTTTGAAATTTATTTATTTATATTGGACGTATTAATAACGTGGTGAAATTGAAAAACTGAACTGACGGCAACTACGATGCAATTGAGAAATATAACGCCGTGACTGTACAGCTTGATTCTGCTGAGAGCGTTTATGCGATCACTGCAGACGTGCTTTCCGTTTGTAAGTGTCACCATAGATATGTTTCACTTTGCCGCTTTGATATAAGATTGACGCTGTCTTTCGCCGGCGGAAGTAGAGCTTACAATTAGTGTAATAAATGCGATACGAGCAGAGATTCTACGTAGAGGATGATAGGATAATCGCTCAATCAGTTTCGTTGAAAGGAAAAGACTTGTGTAAGGGTGCTTTCAAGGATGAATGCAAGGTAGCTAGTTATATATACCTATACTAACGGTCGAATTATTCAACGTTTCTCATTAAAATGAAAACGAGAAACAACCATTTGACCGACAATTGGAAAGAACACGTTAACACTGAAGTGAAATTTTCAAAAAATTTTTTTGCTATAATCGTGGATGAAAAACCAGTCAAAATTAGGGGATGATGCGAAGCTTTCTACTCAAACTAATTATAATCTTACAATCAGTTGCGCTCCGCTACATTCTTGCTTCTACGAGATAGCTGGTTAAGTTTGTGCGAGGAACGTAATATCGTTTCACTTTGCCCCGAGACATTTCAGTCGAGCTTACGGTTCGTCTCTAACGCTCGTCTCGCCTATTAGTCCCGCGTTAACGATGTAAATCATTTTAACTGACACTCTGATATGGATACATAAGAGGCTGCCGAGAGTGAGGCTTTGCCCGTACAGGATAAAGGATGAATAGGAGGATCGGTTTCGCATTATGCCGGATGATCCGCATCGGATCAACTCAACCTGTGGATTTTAAGAATACCAGTCGATATTTAATCGTACCGACTGATTTGTAAAGGTATCGGGCGATTCTCCCCTCGGTAGACCCGAAATTTCGAACCCTCCAATCGGTGTGGTGTTTAATTCTTCGTTACCCTCTAGTCGTTAGTTCGTCGTATATCGATGCGACGAAGGTGAAAATTTTTTCGACATATCGCGTATATAAATCGTTTGGAATTGACGACGTATATAAAAACGAGGATTTTATATCGTCGAGTTCCTTCGTCAACCAGCAGCTGCTTCGAGAAATAAGCGTCGCATGCGTTCAAATCGCGATAACGTCGAGACCATTTCTGGCTAAAATGAAAGAAAAGCTTTGTATCGTCGCACACCGCGCCGATTTGCCTTTTCCAGTCCTCTCAAATACTCGTCTGATGTGATTCGCGTCACAGCTGTTGCTACCGCTCACGGTCTTGCATTCTTTTATACGGGTATGTGTTTTTTCATGTTATGTATGTACACACACCTATATACCCCTATTTTATCTATGGAGAAATGAAAAGAGGTAAAAACGAGCGACAGCCTGCAGAACCTCCAGCATTCCTTTGTTCGAGATTTTTACTTCGGTGATTCCTTGTAACGAAACAGTCGAGCATAATCCTGCTCACCGGCTATACCCACCACCTCCGTCTGAGGAAGGGCTCGCACTGCATGGGGGGGGGGGGGGGGTCACGGTGAAAATTTACGAGCTTACGTCAGATACTGTAAACGACCTCTCCGTACGAATAAAGATGGATATAACAAACGATATTACGTCCTCTATAAAGCAGCTTTACAGGGACCCGGAAGACCCCGCTGCTCAACCCGACCAGCTCGAACGACACGACAACCAAAAGGTCAATCTTTCCCTCGGAATTCAACCCTCACCCCCTAATAACCGGACAACGTATGCTGTCGACTTGTACCTCGGAAGCGGCGTTTTTCACCGAACCAAAAATGTTTTTTTACACTTTTCTCTCCTCCACGGTTGCATCGTTTCAATTTATCGCTCTCGGGGATCCATTTCTGCACCGAAACTCGGTAAAATTTTCATTCATTTTCACCGTATATCTATAAGAAAATATTGGGCATCGAGGATATTTCTGTGGTATGAAGATATTTGTGGGTAAATCGACTACAACCCGGCGGACCGGAGAGGTTTCGTGCAAATTACGTAACGGAATAACCTAGTCACGAGATAGGCACGCCCTACGCCGACGTAATTCCACGGAGTATTAGCTCAAGGGGGAGCATCAATTGGCTAAATTAATTACACGAAGGCGCGGACCGCAGCCCCACGTTTCAGGGCAGGTGTATATCGGTGCTTAAAATTAAACCGGATTATTCGATCATCGAGTCGCGTTAAGCGAGACACACGGTCTCCGACGATCGCAGGCAAAATGGGCAAAATTGCCGTGGGTCGATGGAGACGATACCGGTATAAATATATGTACACCGAATGTTTTAATAAGTATAAGAATACCAATGTACGCATATGACACCAATGCTTTTGTTTATCCGTTCGTTCGGTTATTCGAATTTTCACCACTGCGTTGATTATTTTTTTTTTTTGATGGTCTGTTTGAAAAAGTCGACTGGCTCTTTGAAAAAAATTTTCGAGAACGGAAATATCCACGCCAGAGATACGAGGCTGAAGTTGTCAACTAACGATGACGATATATTTCTTTTTATTTACCCCGATTCCGAACGATTCGATAGCCTCCGACAAATTTTGAATTCGTACAAACTCGAGCGGCGAAATGAACAGAGAAACTATGGAGAAGAAAAAATAGTTATGAATATTTCACGCTGTTTCGCGCCCCCTCTCGAAGAATAAAAGAGCCGTCGTATGTTATGTGTATATATACACAGCTATAACCGAAAATGCGATGTTTAAAAATGAAGCGAACTCGTCGGCAGCTCGATATGCCCCGCAGGTTTTCTACGGCAGCTGCTCGCTACTTCTCCTCCGCGAGTGGGTACTAAGCGGAGAAACTTAAAGGGGAGTGTTTTCCAAGCCTCGCGAAGAGGAGATCAATCGAACGAATCAAGTGTTCCGGTTTTGGGAGCCGAGGGAAAATCGCGGAGCCGAAAGTATCTCCCAAATTGACCCCTGCTGTGGGACAAACGAAATTGCTTTTCACTTTTCACCGGGTAAAACTTGATTTCCTTGGATTTCACGGCCGCCGAGTTTTCGAGGGAAAATCGTCTCTCCGTCTCGCACGAATCGCGAACCGATTCCACGCTCGCGATGCACGCGATTGTGCCTATTTGCGCGTCGCATCGTATAAGGATCTCGATGACTCTACCAAGTGCGAGCGAATCCGGCTTGGTTGATTACCGAGAATGGAAGATCGTTTTTCGTTTGGTTCGCGAAACCCCGCGAAGTGCTCCGTTTGAATCGGTCAACGATTAAACCTGGATTCAATAGACCGGAAATACCCGATGGAATTTATCGCACCGAGAGCGAAGCAGGATTTTTGCAGATCAGATCCCGTGGGTAATAAAAAACAGACCCTATTTGCTTCAAGCGAAATATATCGAACGTAAAATCACCCCGTGTAAACCTATTAGGGCGACAACTTCTTCGAATCTAATTCGTACAGTCCCACCCGGAAATTTCACGCTTTTTCCTACTTGAATATGCGCATTGTAAAACTCCGAAAAGACCGTACGCTTGTTCGAAAGCCTTGAAAATGATAGAATCTAGAAACTTCGAATTCTTTTTTTTTTTTTTTCATTCAACCACGATTTTCACCTTCCACATTTCTTAATCATCAACTGTTCAACAATTCATCGGAGTGATTTCAGTCTTGAAGAAAATATCGATATTTCCAGAGGTCAATCGAAGGTTTTTAACGTTCTGAGGAACAAAATTGTTAGTCGCAAGTTTCGGAGAAGCGACAAACATCGGTATTCCATCTTCCCTCGGATTCGGACTTTTCTCTTACATTAAATATTGACGACGAAGAATCGAAGAGATTGAGGTTCGTGATAAAACAAACGAAAAACAATAATTGATTCATGATGAAATGAATTGCTTTTATGTTGTATTTTACATTATATCATTGTTCGATCGCGTCGATGTATTCGGAGACTCACTCGAACAATTGAATACGTACAATTTCGAGGTAGGGTAAAAAATTAAGTGAAAATATCGATCGAGTGTTAGGACGAGTGAAGACGAAATGTTTTGAGCACATCGCTCTGGATAGATGGTATACCCGTGATTCGAAAAGTACTTGTCATTTCGAGAGGAATGTTTGAATTATACAGTTATGATTGTTCCGTAGCTGTTGTAACCACGGGGTTACCCTACCATTCGACCAATTACAATGAACTTTTCGACTCGATATTCGTATACTTGCGGTGCGCACTTCTCCGCTACGTTACATCGTAAATCGCCGTATAGTTTGAAAGATAAAGTCGATATCGAAGTTGGTCAATTTCACCGAGAAACTTAATGCTTGAGTTACGGAAGAGGTCGAGTTAATAGCTATATAATATTGTCGAAGGGCTGAATTGTCGATAAAAGAGCAAGCAAGAAAACTTGAAGTTTTCTACTTTAAGCGGAGGATACTTAACGTGCTATAAGTGGCGCTTGAAGCTTTACAATAAGCGATTTTAATTTTTCAACTCTGCTCACGTGATATACAGGTATTTAGTAATACGACGATAGTATACGAGGTACGACAATTCGGGGTACCGTAAAACGCCTCGAAAACTCGTAATTTAAAAGCTAAACCAAGCTGACAGCCTAACCCAAAGTTCGCCGCAGGCCGCACAAGCCACCGTCCTTTGCACCCCCAATGAAAATGAGGAACAAGGATCGTGTAAATGGTTTTCCTGCTGAAGCCAGTAGAATAAGGAAAGGGCAGAGGTGAAATGGGGATTAGCGGATACCGCGTGTGTTGGTACAGCGAAAGAACAATGGTTCGCGGTACGTCTGCGGAAGGTTGAGTGAGAAAATGAAAAAACATTGGGGAAAAACATCGCGGTGTCCCTTCCTCTCTTTTTTTGAACTCCTATTCGTATAACGAGAATGAATGCCTCCGGCGGCACACTTCCGGTAAGAAACTTTCTTCGGCCTCTTCGATCTCGCGTGCCTGACGACAGGCGGGAAAAAAAAAAAAAAAGAAATTTACATCCATCCGCCGCCGTGACGAAACGAGTCACCAACGAATCACCAACGAGTCACCCGTATCCGTGGCGGACGTTTCCCTATACCAACACCATTTTATTTCTAATTAAAAACGTTCGACTTGAATGAAATAAGAATCTGATCTCCCGAAGCATCCCGAAGATCTGACGGAAAGATATCCACTAGGGTGGAAAATTTCATTTTAAAGAATGATCCACGCAATTTCTACACCATATTTAGCTGCAGCACAGGAAACCGATTGTGAGCCTACTTTCTTCGAACAGATCTTTGTCCGGATAATGGAACTTCGAAGTGGCCATAGGCTGCATGGCGACACTGCGAGAAAAAAAAACGGAGGAAATTCGATTGATTCTGGTTCAGCGACGCGGGCTTACACGGGGGTGTGGAGGGAATAAAAGAAAAAAAAAGAAAAAAAAAGAAAAAAAAAGAAAGAAAAGAAAAAACGGAAGAAAAAAACAATTCTTTAAGAGGTCGGGAAATGGGAAAACCCTCGTAACCACCGAATGAAAGGGAAAATCTTCCAGGAAATGTGAAAATTTCTTTTTCTGAACGTAGGTACACCTTAATCTTGTATATATTTAGATGTGAGTTACGTTTGGTGATTAACAGAAGTAGAAGAAAGTATTTCTAGCGAGAAAAAAAACTAGGGAAAAAGAAAAAAAACATTACGTAAATTAAGAATTATGAGAATAAGTAAACGTAACAGGATGGGGATTAGGGTTTTCCTAGATTACGGGTTAGTGACTGGGATATTATATTGCCAGAGAATTGCTTTCTCGGGAGACATTATACCTACGTACGACGTTCTAATTAGACGCATGGAATAAGACGCTTTGTATATTATACCGCTACGTGTATACCTCTCCAGACTCGCCACTACAGTACGGAAGCGAAGACCCGTTCGTTGTTGCAGGAATTTATTGATCGAGGAATCTGAATCGGTCACTGCGGTACATATGTATATAAGGTGTACACCGATTTGGAACGAATGCGGTTTGTATTCGCGGCGTGGTAAAGTTTTAAGGTAAACTCTGTCAGTTTCGAGTCGCATTCGGAAATCTATGTCCAATTACGGGGAAAAATTTTGAGCACAAACATTCATGTTCGGAGGTCGTTCGTAGGGGACGAATACTTTCGCTCGTGAATTGTAAAGAGTGATGCAAATTTTGATAGAAATTTCGACAGTTGAAATTTAATAGTTTGATCGTTTTTTTTTTTTTTTTCTTTGACAGTTTAACGTATCGATCGACCCCTTTGTATTTTTGTATCGATATCTTTCACCGAATTCTAAGGGAATTTCCAGAGCAATCGACGACCTTGGCATGACCACGACCTGCTCAGTTCGAACTTGTGCGAGGATAGGTTTCCGGAGTACCTATAGTCGGACTTGAAACTAATGATGAGAAGTAGAGCTCAACATGTTGCCACTCGCTAACGTGAAGTATAAGGCAGTCGAAAAATACATTTCCAAACTGTTAATAAAACGTGAATGAAAGGAGAAGGAGAAGGAAGACTTCATTTTCACGATATGTAAATAAGAAGGCGAAGAGGGGGAGGGAAGGAACCTTCCATAATTCATTCGTGCACCTTGTTTTCATTCGCATTTCAAAATTGGTTGGTTTTACGAACCACCCTGTACATTCGTTCAGGTTACAAAAGCTCAAGACGTCTCTTTCTCGGAGTTGAAGGGGAATTCGATCGACGTTTCCAATACTTTATAAGAGAACACGTTGACGTTTTTCAGGTGACTTGGATCAGACGCAAGGATCGCCAACTTCTAACCGTTGGAGCCGCAACTCACTCCGTGGACACTCGCTTTGTGATCCGGCCATCCACTTCCGATTGGGCCCTTCTTATTCGGGGTGTTACTCTACAGGACGCCGGGGTTTACGAGTGTCAGGTGATTTTCCCTCAGCAAGATATCGCTGCAAAATGCGGCCGTTTAAATACCATTTAGAAAAAGATTAGCCGCGTGACTTATCTACGGGTCATTAAAGCTGACATATACCTATACTATACATATATATATATATGTATGTATATGTATATATTGGTCATTCGCGGCCTTAGATCGCGAAAGGTTAATCCGCTGAAAATGTCAAACGAGGTCCATGAGGGACATAAGTTAATACCAGTATGCATTTTTGCATTTTTGTTTTTCATTTCTCAGTTATTTTTTTTTATTTTTTTTTTTTTTCACCGGAGATTTTAGTAACGACTTTGCAAACGTCCTTCACGGTAGCTGCGTATAAATGCGAGAGGCGGAGAATTCGAACGGCAAGACCATCAGTCAGCCGAGGTCGATTAATGAACGTTTTAAATCAGACGAAGCACATAGTATGAAATTTCTATCGCGGTGAATAGCCGAAACTTCAGACTGATCTTGAAAGGCACTTTCAGGTGGCCACTCATCCAGTGCAGCAGAATTTCGCTCGCCTCAAGATCACCGAAGCCTATTCGCTCATACCTGGGGCGCCGGATCTTCACGTTAAACAGGGCTCAAGTCTTCGCTTGGAATGTCAGCTGATGTTGGCCACCGAACCGCCCGTATACGTCTTCTGGTATCGCCAAGGTCGCATGATAAACTACGACGCCGAACCCGGCGTCAAAGTCGAAGCCACGAAAACAGGGTCGATTCTAATAGTAAACAAAACGAAACCCTCCCACGGTGGCAATTACACTTGCGCCCCCAGCAATGCCAGATCCGCGTACGTCGTCGTTCACGTTATAGAAGGTCAGTAAATGTAATCTCGGTGCCAGAGATTGCGACGGAAGTTTTTTAATTACCTACTCTCCCGCGATTCTCATTATGTTTGAATAATTTTATGACAGGAGACTGAGAGTTACGTTTCTCAGACGAGGAACGAAAAGCACTCGTATTATACGATTAACTCAAATGTTTGGTCGTCAACTATGAAATTATTTTCTGAATTGAGGTCAAAAGCGGTATCGTTATTCTCTCCAAATTTTTTTTTTTTTTCTCCTTCTCTTCTTGTGTTCATCTTTTATTTCTGTACTTTGTCTGAAAAGTTGCGATAGGTAGACACGAACGTTTGGATGAGAAAAAATTTTGTTTGAGCCGGTTCACGGTTTTGAAATTGAGCGAGTTCGAGCACAACATTGTGACCGGTGATCAATCGATCTTCGTAATGGTCAGGTTAATTCATGTTGGAATGTAAAATTGTAATTATCAAAAATTATTATTCGACTCACGCGATAAGGCGATGTCGTTTGTCCGATGTAACAATCGTTATGTAATATCATATACAGAATGTATAATTTTTACATTCGAATTTCCTCGATGCAGGTCGCGATTCATTTCTTTTTATTACGTCAGTTTAATTTCAGGACCCATCTCGTTTTTACGAGTGGGCGGCATCCGTAAGTAGCCGAAAAATTTGTCGAATACTTTGAACTTTATGCGAGTCTACAAATCATTATTGAAACAATAAAAATAAAAAAAATCGAAGTAGAAAGAAAGGAGAAAGAAACTGTTCAATTGGCATTTATTGCTCGAACCAGCCATATTCGAACAACGAACGACGCCGCAGACTACACCCCCCCCCCCCCCCCCCCCCTCCCACTGTATTATGGCGTGCAACGATGAAACCGAGATGAAATATATCTCCGGCAATTTGAATATACCAAGTTGCGCTCGCGAGGGTGAATTTCGACCTAGCGTACAACAATTTCCCATTCATTGCCCATTGAACGAGGATTGTAAAAAATTGTACATAACCCGGTATATAAAGGGGGTCCTGAGCGAGGGCCGAGCACGGCCAAGTATCGGGTTTTCGAATTAGCATTCCCGTTGGAAAACATGTTTGTTTCACCTTCGTGTATAATACGCGAAACTTGGCAGCGCGGATGCGTACCACGTATACGTATAATACCTACCCGCGTGATACGCGCCGTAACCGATAAACACCCACGTCGACGGCGCGGCGTCGTCGCGACGCCCAGAAAACCGCGTAGCCCTATTTTGCCAAAATATTCGTGAGAGAAGTTCGGGCCACGCGACGCGACTAGTTCAAGAGGTTTTCGATCAGATTATACGGATCTACCGCAACACCTCGTAGCTGTGCGGCTACCTTGATTCGTTACGCATCTCGAACACGACTACAGCTCCCACGTGTTGAAACCTATACGAATCAATGTGAAAAATATGAATACCAGAATTTTATGCGGAGTAAATCACTTGGTGAAATTCTCGAGAAACCGCGAAAGCTAATCGGATGAGGTTCGATGGACTCATTGAATTACCTCGTTCGCCCGAGGATTCCGGTAATCGGATCACGCTCTTGAAGGGATCCGAAAGACGTGACTGACAATTAGTGAAATCGAGGCATAGGCGCCTAGCGTACGAGAGTTCAAACAAAGTACGATGCTCCGAAGGCCCATTCAGAGACGACATCGAATACCATCCAGGTATTACGTACTCGATTTGCAGAAATACACCCATACAGCTTCGTTCTTCATTCGCCTACACCACTTTCGTCGATGCCGCCCGAAACCTAATCAATGTTCAAATGTGTTGTGACACCGAATCTCAACCCCCCCCCCCCCCCTCCGTTCCTATTGTATTCGCGTCTTCCAATTTCCACTTCGCAACTACCTCCCTCCGTCGTCATCCGAAGTCGCGAAACATCCCAATTTGGGGATCTCACTCGCATTGTCAGGAGCTCGCCGGATAAAATTTTCCCCGATCGAAGAGATCGGGACCAACGAGAGATCCGGGAGGCGATGCTTATCCCCGAGAGAGCCAACCCGTGCATACCTATCATACCTATGTAGCTCTCGTATATCTCTGTAGCGTTATACGCCGTCGATTTTAGATGTTCTGTTGAGCGTAGATGAGAGTAGAGAATGAAATGAGATAAACGAATGAAGGAAATCAGCCAATTTTGAAATAAATCGGCTATCGAAAATTCTTTGTTTTTTTTCCAATTAAGGTAACGAATTATTTTTGTTAAATCACAGACTCCTGTTCGTGACGTCAACGGTTATTGCGCTCTACTCGCTCGATGAGTGCACAGTATTTACGTAACGAAAGTCTGTAAAACAAGTATAATAGGGTATAGTCGTAGATTTATTTTTAGCGGGACAAAAGTTCTGCTTCATTTACCATAGAATGCCATAGGGTATTGAATAATGAACTCGGCGAACAGGCTTTGTTAGAAACAAAAAACAATCAATCCAAGCTGCATGTACGTATTTATAATATTTGCAGAAGCGATGCGTGCGGAAATTTCATTCAATTTTTTTTTCGATACAGCGTATCAACAGTTGAATTTCGCATGTATGCGTACATTTTATAGAAAATAGGAGTGCCAAGAATGAAGGGAGTTTCATTTTGATTTCAGAGGAAGAGAAGCCGGCCGCAATGCACGGTGGTGATCGGCGAAATTTGAGCCCGGCTATCCTGGCGAGCAACTTCCTCGTCTCTTTGCTGGCGACCGTCAGCTGGAGGATACCCAGTTTTACGAGCCTCTACCCAACGTGAAAGGGAGGCTGAAATTGAAGGGGTCGCATTCCCGAGCGAATCCTCGGCGATCCTCCAGAGAACGAAACTTCACCAAAGACGAGAAACACCTTGCAGTTGTCCGATCGGAAATGGCGTTATCCGCGAGAGGTTTTGCGGTTGATTTCGTCGTCTGGAGGGTCACGCGATTCGCGAACGGGTAGCAAACTCTCATCGTCATTTATTGCAAAAACAAGAGAAAACTCGTCTGAAGAGACGTAACCCCTAGATCATAAAGTCATGTGCTCGTCGTAACCTAATCCCAAATAAAACAATGAGAAATCCATGTAAATACCGGACAAATTATGATTATAAATTATTATTAAGAATAAATATTTAATAAAACAGATGCCAACTGTCGAACCGATGTAATAACGGAATAATAATTCTCCCGAACGTAAGGGTTGTCATTAATAATGATAATAATGATGATGATGATGACGATCGACAGATTATAATCGGTATGACGTTAGTAACTAACCGAACGAGCGACGACGCGACGAGTCCAAATTATATGTACGGACGCGACTCAATAATTCACCCGCAGGCTTCCGTCGTTTTTTCCACTTTTTGCAATTCTATTTTTTCTCTTTTCGTAATTGTTATTGCCCCAGACAATTTGTTGATTAATTAGCGGGCGTCAGGTGACGCTTTTTTTACATCAATTTAGAATGGAATCAAACGAAACTACCCCACGATAACGATCGGTTATCCTTTTATATGAAATTTCGTGCAAACGAAATCCATCTTATTCAAACGACAAGCTCGTAGTCATCGTCGGAGCGCTTCCGCAATGAGGTCAATTACAACTTTGATCAAGTCACTTATTCGAATTTAAACTTTGGAACAATAGAACATCTCTCTTCGTCAAACAAATATATGTATTCACAAGTTAACGAACCATCTCTGAAATATGAGTATATAACAACGGACGATATACAATTTTCATTTTGCTAAAATCATTTCAACCCGCAGACTTGAAAAAAAAAAAAGAAAAACAAAAATGAGAAAACCCCTTACTCGAGATCAGGGGTTGGAAAAGATTTACTTTTACCAGCAATTTGAGTAACTCGAATAGGAACTTTCCAGTTAGGATGAAAAAAGTTGAAACGTCGCGATATACGCACCAGCCCTGTTCGACGAAAATTCGCGTAACAATCAGTCACTTGGAATCAGGCGTCACACCCCTGTAAGGAAGCGAGTTTGAAAGTGGAGAGTGAAGTATCAAGTGGATGTTCAATACGCTGTACATTTGATCATTCGTGACATTTCCGTGTCGAAGTTTTTTGGAGCTTGTGAAGCAAGATTAGTTTGAGTTGAGTTAGCTCGAATCCACCTCAGTTTCAGCCTGGTTAAACCGAACAAGGTTGGCCGAGGTCAATGGCGGACGGAGATATTTCCTCCGGAAATTGATGGGATGCTTCGAACAGTTGAACGAAGGGGGAAGGTACGTACGTAGCTATCCTACTTCCAGGCCCATTGATGCTTTTTTATCATGGCGAGACTCGGTTGCTCCTCATTTTATTTTTACCTCTCGAAAATGGAGAAGCAAAACTTTTACGATAAAAGCCCGAAACTCTTTTACGGCTGGTAAATTGAAACACGAGTGAAATAAAGTGATATATTGCTGGCCCGGTAACTCTTCTCAATTCTCAGTACAGTTCCACTACCAACCTTTGCTGCTGCTGCTGCTGTTGCTGCAAAACGGAAGCGGATGGAACGGCGAAAACAAAACGAAATGAAACTAAATTAAACGATATATAGAGCAGTAAATTGATTACGAGGTGAAGAACTGGCAACAAAATTTCACGGAAGGAAGTAGACGAGGGGTGAAAAATTGAGAACGGCTGTTCAATCATTGCAATATATAGTGATAATTCGTGATTCGCGTTCGTGTTATATCCTCAATTCGTCTATCCCGAAGGGAAATGGTAGATTTATTAGCCGGGCGAGTTGAGTTTGTCGGCGAAGAAGGGATCCAGAGGCGAAAATCCTCGACTAATTCCGAGCAAGCTTAACAGTTTTAAAAACGAAATTTTTCGAAATTAATTACAGTGAAGTATAATACATCTTGATTATAGATCAAGTAGGACTCCCGGCGGATTTCCGGGGGTATAGGGAAGAGTCTGGCTCAAAAAAATTCAAGACACAGCTCTCGAATAAATAGGTCAAACTTCACTAGATGAGATGAAAAAAATTAAAAAATTAAAATTAAAACGAATCTCGTAGATTCTCGAACTAGTACGGAATATTTCATTTACCGCATATCTCTCTTTGGAATAAATCGAGGATTTTGTTTTCCCGGTATGAGAAGTTGATTACCGGCGTGAGATATGAAATATCTGGCAAAAGTATTACCATCCTAATGAAAACCTATAGGGTATGCTCTTTGCGCGTAAGGGAGGGGGGGGGGGGGGGGGGGGGGAGAATTCGCGAGAGATATTAGATACAGTACGAGAGTTTGTTGGGATGCGAAAAGAGAGAACGTAGAGCGGGACTCCGGTGCGAGCCCGGGGCGGATACATTTTTTATCACGCAGACAGGGCAGACAACTAACGCAGTTACAAAGAGCGGTCGCGTTCCGTTAGAGGGAGAAAATATAAAGAGGGTGGAAAGAAGAGAGCCACTTTAGCAGCGGCAGCGGCAGCGAGTCTAGAGGTAACCTGAAACTCAGTTCTCCAGAACGCGAGGGCCTTTTCCTTGAAAAAGCAAACCCTTGGCAAATCTGGCTTTTTCTCTCCCATCCGCCTCTTTGTCTCCCTTTCCTCCCCCCCCCCTCCCCTTTCCTCCCGCCATTCCTCCCGGGTCTTCCCTACATCCTTCCAGCGTATACAACTCGTGTATGCTCGAAGCGTGCATCTCACGCACGCCCCGCGTTTACTCTTCGTAAACCGCGTTTAATACCGCGTGTACGGTGTGTCTACGATCTTGAAACCGCAGTAAACCTGGTTGCTTGCCGCTAGGCACCCGGAATAATTATGGTTACGGAAAGCCGTTGGCCGTAACAATGGCAACGCACTGTATTTACCCTCGACTCCATCGCTCTTCGTATCAACTTTCACACATCACGTAGATCGGTAGGCAACTTTTCACCGTTTTATACGGTTGAACCTACATTATCGAGGACACCCGTGATACACGCGTCGGGTTTCTTCTCGAAGAGACAAAATAAATAACGAAACGAAATGAGAAGAAGAAGCGACTCGCGGCGAGGCGCAGCAGCAGACGTATAACCAACAGGTTTTATTCGTTTCGAGGGCAACGGAGCGGTAGACAATTTAATTAGGAGATATCAGACCTCCTAGTCTCGCCGGCTCACGGCAGAGGTTACCACGAAAGGAAGACCCCGTTGGCTCCGCTACAACGTCAATCGCATTCCGGAAATTGTTTTTCTTCTCACATCTCACCCCGATGTCAACTTCTCGCCTGCACGTTCACCTCAATCCTCATTCTCATTTCCCTGCAAGCTTGACTTACCTACTACTGCAGCGTTTCCGTTTTACGCCTCACCGACAGACAAGGGATCTACTCGAGCGAGTATTTTGGAATGATCGGAAATTCGAATGCCCACACGGCCACCACGTGTAAACAAAGAAATGGAATCACGACCGCCTCGAGTCCTCGGTAGGGGTGATTTTTAAAAATTCCCTCTTTCTCTTTCTCTCTATTTCTACATGCTCGTATCGTCGGTGCTTTTTTCTCTTCATTTTTCATATTTCTTCCATTTTCTTTGAACCCCGTGAGCACCCCATGCCATTAATAGGAAGAGACCCGTCTGTATCCGTTGGCATCTGGAAAGGATCCGCCCGGCTATCGCGAAGGTAACGCGAGAGGGAAGAAGGAAGAAGGGGGGGAGATCCGAGTGTGCGTTTGACGGAAACGTCCTCGCGAGCGAGGGTTATACGTATGTGACGCGTGTGATATCGGCCGGTAGAATTGCGGTCGGAATAGGTCAGACCCAGGACCTCTGGATTTGCTGAGCTTTCACTTTTACCAAACCTGGTTGGTGGTGGGCAGCTATTGAGTTAGTTTTACGCGCAGTGCCGCCCTCTCTAATGTAGTTTATTGCGCCCTTGGGAATCGGTCGCTAAAAGCAGCCAAACGATCCCCAAACCCTGTCCAAGGTAACGTATGTACCGCGTTCATTGCAGAGCCCAAATCACCTGATATATATATAGGTATAACGGCTATACCGAACGCGAATTTAAGGAAGATTTCTCTTCGAATCACTAACAATAAGTATTAAAGGAGTTGTTCACCCGCAACGGGATTAAGTAGAAAAAGGACAAATTAGGTGAATTCGTTTTTAACGAGCAGTACGGAAAAGTTAATGATCGATATTTTTATGAAGTATACGGAAGTACACGTGTCAAAACGAGAAAGTAATTCTCAGCAGACTTCTTTCGTTTTGACAAACGTATTCGAGGTGTTCTTTTTTATTTTTCAACGCGAACGATTGCCGTGAGACCAGAATGCGATTTTTGCGCAATACTACAAAAAGCATTACGAAATCTTACGTGCTCTCGTTCTACCTTAGCGTACAGCGACACAATCCGGAATAAGTAATCGATGTTCTCAAGATTCCTGAATTTACCGTTCATTTCGTTCTCATTATTTCTCCTTTCGTTCCTCAAATTTTTCCTCGCTTACGTACGTTTTCCTCACAGAGCAAACAAGAGCAAGTGAGTACCAATCCCTCTGGGCAAAAGTGTAATTTGACTCTTCGAGTTTTCCGCTTATCGCATCGCTCGTATCGCTTGCATTAGCAATTTTTTTGTTTTTGTTTTTTTCAACTTTTCAATTCTTCTTGACGAAAGTGCCACATATACCTGTACGTACTTTTGTTACTCGTAACTCTACTACCTTAGTATAGGTACAGTTTGATTTGAAAAAAGTCATTTCTTTCAACGATATGCGATGTACCGCGTGCGTCCAACTCTGGAGATGGAATTTATCGATAGCAGCTGACCCGACGTCATAACAAAAGAAAAATAAGCTACGAGCGGTTTTGCTCCTGAAATTTGTACGTCCGCACCCTAGCGAGGAATCTCCTCGTACAATATACACCTAGTTCGGGCACGTATTTGTAGAAAAGTATATATATATATATATATATATACATTTATATATATATATATATCTAAAACAGTGAAACACGTTGTTGGAAATTCTGTTACAGCGAAGCGAAGCAATTCGCCGTGAAAAATGAGCTAGATCATTTCCCAGATGGTTTACAGAGGAAATACAGATTCGTCTTACTGAAGAGTGATATACTGCAGAAGGGATCCTCATTCCGGCTACACATGCCGCACGTATGTAGGTATTCGCACACCTTATACATATACGGTTGGTATGTACACGATATATCATACATGTATTCATACGAATTGCATACTACGCCCGAATACGCAGATATCCAGAGGAGTTTCAATTTAACAAATTATATTTACGAATCCAAATGAAACAAAAGGTCTCCCACTTATATTCGTAGCGAATGAAACCTGCCGGCCAACGAAGTCATTAAGCTGAAGCTAACGCGCAGCGAATGAAACCGTGCAAGGGTGCAGGATTACGTATCTGTGCGCCTGTATAACTATGACGTACTGTGCGGGAACACATTATTTGCACGGGAAAGTTGAGACCCGTGCTGCGTTTAATACGTGACCAAATAAAGTGATGAAAATGTAAACGACTGAAAATGAATAATGAACGGGGGGGAAAAAAAAAAAATTAATAAATAATAGAAGAAGTAAAAGAATGTGAAACAAAAAAATTAGAAACATTATAAAACGCGAGTTGAAAAGAAGAGCACGCTCGTTATCGAAATAACGTACGACACTTGACGGAATTTAATTAATTAATACCCAGACGGTAGTGATTATAGTATATAAAGTCAACTGAGCGGTTCAAAGTTCATTCGCGTTTGGATTTTTACGTATATTTTTTTTACCGGTCAAATGCGACTCGCTTATAAATCGTGTATTTCTAACGAACGATGAGCTTTGAATGGCTGAAATTGATCCTGAGTGGTCTTTCAAATCGGATGTAATGTGATACTCGTGATGGGAGAAATTGAGTTTTCATCAAAATCCGGTTTATTTTCTGATAATATGGCGGGATTGCCTCTAAATTATACGATTTTACGAATCGGATGAAACGTGGGGATCTTTTTTTTTTTTTTCCTACAGTTGTTCCTTTAATCACAGCATTGACAGTTGACAATCGAACGCCTGCGAATGCTTTCACCTTCTCTCTACTTCCTAGGGAATTTCGAAACGAAGTTTTATTCTCATTCTCATTCTCTCCCTTATCCATTTATTTATTCATTTATTATTATATTCTTAATTCAGCGCCCGCCCGGAAAAGTATTCCTTAGGTATTTTCTGAGCTCGTGGAAGTGTCGGGGCGACGTGGTTTGACGTAACACCGCCGCGCTCGTCTGCTGGGAATCGTAGAAGGAAAATCGAACGATCGAAGAAATTCTCACGTTGAGAAGCTTTCACACTCAATTTAATTAAACTTTCGCGTTCTGTGTATTCATGTATAGATGTATAGGTGTATAATTCTATATCAGGTCAGGTTGCGAGGACTGCCGGAACACTAATCGAATCAGCTCTCTCTTGACGTAATTGAAGAATTCTCAGAAACAAAGAGAAAATTCTTCGTACACCCAACGGAGAAAAGGCGACGCGATGTACCCGTTTATTTCTTCCTAACTCACACGTAAACCTGTATATCCGATCGTGTCTCACCGACACGACGATCGTTACCTCATCAACGTTGACGTCGACCTCACACCACCGAATATCCGCCAAGATTCGGTATAACTCTGACTCAGGTGTTCCCGAACCCTATCAATTTTCAGGAATTAACCAACGTTCGCGGAGTTATAATATTTATACGGAGTATATAATAAGGAAAGGTCCGCGAAAACTTACCGCTTCTGCGGCAAAATTATTGACTTTAACTTTCGAATTACGGTAAAAGTTCTGGAGAGGAAAATCGAAAGCGGACAAAATTGATAGGATTGATCGATAATGTCTGCTCCATCGGGTGGACAACAGTCCAATGCATACGGCCTAGTGTAGACACAACATATGTATACATGAATCATACAAGGGAGGTGGTAGACCTCGCAGGTGGTAGGCACAGGTATGGGTAGGCGTTCAATATTCATGATATCTTTGCGCGAAGTGGGCTTCCTCAGGTAATATAAATGATAATTGTGCTTTATTACCTTTCCCCCAGGATGCTTCTGGTCCCGCCTCCGAATTTCTCCATTCCTTGGTGTCAATCAAGGCGAGGCGGAAAGCAACCGAACCGCGGTTTGTATATTCGCATATTTGAATCTCCCGACTGTTACCCGTACCGTTGACCGAAGATCGCAGTCGACGCCTGTACTGACTTGGACACGGACTCTTTTAAATTCCGAACTAACTCTTGATATATTTCTGAAAGCTTGAACGTTAATTAGAAATCTCAGTTTTCACGTCTCTCTACAATATTGTCGCAAAAACAAACGAAGGAGAAAAGATTCTTAATAGTCAGTGAAATTCATTAACAATACAATTGTATTGTCAACTAGGGATCCTGAGAAGGTAGAAAAAAAAGTCCCACTTTTGATCAAATTTTCTTTTTTATTTCGTCGAAAACTAATGTATACGATAATCCTCCCCATTCAAAATCGTTATCGATCTTCAATTTTATCAAGGAATACGTTCGCGCCAAAAACAAAATTGGCTAACACGTCCAGAAGGATATCGTGGGTCAAGTACGCATAACTTTTCAAGTCAATACTCATTTTTGAAAACATTTAACGACAAATCATTTCAAGGGCTATTTCGTTACTGCTTCTCGGGGCGTCCGATGGCCGAAAGAATCAGGTCACATCCGCGATCTGAAATAATCATATTTCTTCGTCAACCGAATGGAAAATAATAACGGAAACCATTCCGTGAATCAGGTGAAACCAAATCGCGTAGCTGATCGATCGAGGAATCAATTATTCGTGGTGGTAATAGGGGGAGGTTCGAATGCGGTATAATCCGGGTAAAGAGGTAGTCCCTGCCGGAGTTGCGCTTCGACTTTTATTCCAAGTTCGTACGGAGCTAATCCAATTGCGAATCGATATACATGTGCCCAACCACCTAGTGCATACCGGAGCGTTCTCTTCCAACTGGTCTTCCAAGGTATACACGTACACGCGGGATATACATATGTACACGTAACATACTTGCGTACGTGCATGTAATACCCGTATACGAAGTCCTATGTAATACCCGCCTACCTGTGTCCCACACTATCGCCGTTCCAATTTAGGTAAAGTTAATCCCAAGGATCATATCTCGACGCCGAAGGATCCCAGCGGGAGACGCCTTCGCGCGGGGACTCTCGGATCAGAGAATTTTGGAAGATCCCCGCAGATTATGCGCGAGATGCTGCGTGTACACGTACGTATACATATACCAGTGTACACACCTTCGTCTTCCCTTCCCATATCTCGCATTGTTCTTAGGGTAATGTACGATCTGACGTGATCCTCGAATTATGCTCGAATGTCCCCCTCTTACTCACCTCGATCCTCTCTTTATATGTGCGTACACCAACCTTAGAGCATCCCGCTATGCTTTGATCCTCGCTCACCCTCAATTTCCATCAACCCGTCCGTTCGTTCACCGCGCTGCTTGAACCGCCGCACAATAATAGTTTCAAAGATAATAGTTTACTAATGGACGCCAAGATCCTCATTACAATATTATCCTATTCATGCCGCGTACAAATACATATCATAACTAAAGCGGGTCGAATATCTGCATATTTGTTGATTATGGAAATCTACGAGATGGTAGGTGTTTGCCTTTTAATTTTCCTTTTTTTAATATCAAGGATCGACGAGCGTTGGGGAGTGAAGTGCCAGAGGCTTCAAACTGGGTATCAAGAATCGAGTGGGAGAGGGTTATTGTTATAATATAAATAAGTTCGAACTGATCTGAACGGCTGAGGAGAAGGGATCGGTGCCTGGTCTCTTTAGTACCTACCCTAGGAACCGTATGTTTACACGTATGTACATCGAATTTCGTCAAGCTTATTCTCCAATCGGCACGTGTAGAAAATCGTTTGACCCCACCAGTTACGAAATTAGTGAGTTTCGTACCCCCGCAAGTTCGCAGCAGCTGGTTACGGTAATGTGTCCATACATTATAAATGTATCATGTGCCATAAAGTTAGCGAATCCCTCAACCACCGCGAGTCCGCCATTCGCATATCGGGGCAGAAACGTTTCAGGTGTAATACACATCGACTGACTATGACGGACGTTAAATTTATGGTAAAGATAACCGAAGAGGGCCTCTTCTTCGCTTTCAAGCTTTGAATTTCATAAAAATTCTGTGACACATCTTCAAGGACTTCAAAAAATATAATGCCGACGTTGAAATTTCTCCAAGTCTCTGTACCTGGTGAATAAAATAAATTCTAATAGACACCGTAATACGATCACGGAAAGGAAGCTGCAATGAAATAAAAAATTGTTCCGGTTGGCACGGAATACGTTCCATATCGTAAGGACAGGTGGCACATAACGACGCTCAAGGAGGTTTGAGTAAGTCTGAACAATGAAAAAAAAACGTACTTTGAGCTCGTCAAATTCGTTGGAATAACAGATTCCCTCGAAGGTGACTGGGCAATGAGTAATTTAATTGAAGAATGTACAATCGCGAGATCGTGGAGCGTGGAATTAGTTCTGAGAATCGTCGAGCGATTGTGGCAAGTTTCCTAGCCAGAGAATCTCGGCGGTAATTCTCCTTGCACGATAACCGATATCCTCATTTAATCTGTATCATTTGGTCTTCCGCTTCGAGTTTGTCACTTTGTCAAAGTCGGTGCTCTTCGGTTGCAAGGTTGCATACTTCTGGGCAACAGTGACAACTGGATTTGCGGTGGTAAAGCCTTGGCAAGGGGATCCGGGGATCTCTCATTACCGAGGGGCGCTTATACTTATGTAGGGTATAACTACTTGTGTGTAGACTGCAGTACATCTTGTGATCCCTGTCGCTTGCAACGTTGTGCGAGTTTCTGCAACGTTGCGATACCGCAAAGCTAGATGAACCAACGGACGATAGACGAGTAGCTAAGGGAGAGAACCGGAGAGAGAAGGAGGAGAAAGAGAGAGTGACGGGGGCGGTGGCGGAGGCGGAGGGGGCGAATAGATAAAACGGCGTCGGAAGACGCCAAGAGCTGGTAGAGCTGCCGAAACTTTGAAACTACGCGACTAGCATTTCCAACCACCAACTCGAAACCGCTCGAAGCTACGCCCGCGCGCAAATGAGGTTACGGGGATATTTATCTATCCGCCATTCTCCGGACCACCTAAAAGTTTAGGGTAGCCAAACCTGCATTTTTACTAATTAATAGGATAGCTCCAAGGCAGTTGTGAATTGTCTTTTAGTTTTATACCATCCCCGCAGTTGCGGAACAGCCAAGGAGCCAAAGAGTTCTGCCGGCTACCTCAAAATCGAATTAAACTTTTAACTCCCCTCAAGATTCTCTTACGCCGAAGGATGATTCAACGGAACTTTTAGATCAAAACTTCCATATAAAATATCGTGACTTGAGAATCATCTTACATATCATAGCTAACTACCCCACATCTAATAAAAAGTCGCCAATATGTCGAGAATGATCGCAGAACTTACGAAACTGTTGCGTAGCTATTAAATTCAGTTTCCTCCCTATTCGTGCATAACTTCACTTTCTCAATCTGAGGGGATACGGACTAATATAGGGTGATATCGGCCCTTATCGATGAGTACCGAAACTACTGAAATTACGTAGTAAAATCGTATCACTCTCTACAGAACGGTTGTCAAGGCAAGACGTGTGAAGGAGACTGCGCCACGTTTAGGGCAAGTTGTCGACCATTTGTAATTATGAAAGATCATAGCCGGATTCCCGAAAATTGTAGCCACGTAGGTTTCGGCTCTAATCGTGGTTTTCCGAAATTCTATTTATTTATTCATGAAGAAATTTTTAACTCACAAGCAGAATATCAAAAATGGTTGGATCATAAATGGCATCGCTACCCTCGCTCCTCGATGATCTACCTATGCGGATGGAGTATGTGCTGCCGAATCTGGGAACGATTGAATATATGTATAAAATGTAATTAGGAAGAATCACTGGTCAGCGTAATTCATCATGTATTGAAACGTCGGGGTGCTCATAAACTCAAGGTGTTCATTCTCGTACATAATGGAGCTCGTCGAACAGCGGGCGAATGTGGTGAGCCAGAATTCTGTGATAATGACACCATCGCATCAGAATTGTTCGTATGATATTGATTCCGTAATATATCTTTATTTGTCATACGGAATGATATCCCGCGACTCTGAACCGGAATAATGAATTGATATTCATCAATGAATCATGAAATCTGATTTTCCGCAGAATTTGACTTGTTTACGGTCGTAATGAATTCGATTCGAAAGCGTATGCTGTTTGATCTTTTCCGTTCGCTTATTCGTACCTGTACGAACAATATTCAACAGGTGGGTATATCTCATAAATTCTCTTCAATTCAACCTACTCTTTCACAAATATCGTTGAATTAAATCTCCGAATGTTCATCGCGTAAACATAACGAGCAGGGGACCCTTCGATATTTCCATCTATGACCGCCTGCGGCTCGTCCAAAAGACCCGGTACACAAACCGTGTTCATAAGTGGAGGATGTAAACATTGCGCGATTTGATTCAGGTTCGCGCAAAATATCAATGGTCGAATTTACATCAGCGACACAGCAGAGGTGGGGGGGGGGGGGGGGGGGGGGGGGATCGCACCGACCGGCCGCGATCTGTTATGATCCACGGCGTGTTTACCTCAAAAAACTGACACAGCCATTCAACGATGATTTAACGATAAACGAGACGCGTTGGCAGTCTGAAGGAGTTAGCAGTTAGAAGTTAGCATGCAATTATTATTCTTAATGCGTCTCGTTTATTGTCCTTTCCTTACAACACTCATTTCGAACTTCTCATTCGTTCCAACCGCATGAGTCCTCCACGAAATTCGTCCAAATTCCATTTTTATATTTAGATAAAAGGTAATTTTCAAAAACAATCAATTATTCCCAGTATCATGAATATATTGTTCATCATCGTCGCACAGATTTTGATGACATTGCTTTTGATTCAAATCTGCTTTCTAAATCCCTCTGGCCATTCATTGGTAAACTGAGAATGTCCAATAATGCGCAACGTAATCTAATACAAGTAAAATCGGGATAAAAGTATACCTAGCATCCGAAATATGTCGGCCGGATCGAACGATATTCAGGAAAATATTTCGGAGACGTTTCGTATTATTGGATCGTTATTAGGAGAAGATGATATATTGCCCGACAATAAAGGCCCGGGTAACAAAAGAGCTGAAATGTGGAGTCTATCTGCACATTTTTCAATCAACTTGTATGTGAGTAGAATTTTCTTGATGAATAAACGTTTTCTCGCTATATAACTTCCTGTTTCTTTCGATTATACCACTAGGTAACGAACGAAATATAGGTACATTTTTCGGAGAGTCACGCGATTCTTTGAATGTAAGCTTCACTAAATCTTTTCATTGATAAATTTTCCACATCATAACAAATCCGAATATTTTACAGCCCTAAACATTGGCTTGGACTTTTGTTTGGCAAAGGTCGGCGATGCTGAGGTGAGTAACGCCGAAATATCTTATTGCATCTCTTTCGTTCCGAACTAACACTGATTTAGACCGATGCCGTTATTCATTTACTATTACACCCGCACAAGTGTACGTATAAAGGCGTGAGAATTCCTCGTGAATGGATTGTATGCAACTTGTTGCTCCGATATCAATCTTTAACCATCCTGAAGTTTATTCGTATGGCAATAGACACTTCGTACATATTCGAGTTCGTGAGCTGAACTGAACCGGATGGTGAAAAAAGAAAGTCGCTGGAATATCTGTCAGCCATTTATTGTCTCGAGTAATCATATGCCGATAAAAATATCCATCTGATACGCGAAAATAATGTGTTACTCTAAAATGAAACCCGAACGGTCGACGCATTCTGCCATGAGATGAATGGATATGACAAAAAAGAATTATCTGCGCAAGGGCTCCGTCATCCAGCGAAATGTAAGTGAGACACATTTTCCAAATACGTACAGTTAGACGTGTATAATATTGAGTTTATACTCATTTTTCTTTTATATTTTTTTGCGACATAGCCTCATCTTATCATTCTGCGAGCTACCGAAGAATTGAATCGGCCCTTTGAATATGTTGTCCTCACGAGAATGAAACTTGATTTTGGATTTAGTATTTTTTAACCGCAGTTGACTTTTATTCCACTACTTGTGAAGAAAAAAAAAAGGTGGCGTGACGAAATTCGTCCATGCTTTTAGGCTTTTTTCTGTCCACGTTCCAGAATATTTTGGTTTCTCGTGGGCAGCCCTGTATATTCAATTACGCATAACCGACGGCATGATTTATTGCTATGAAATATAGATGATGTATGTCTATCTCAAGAGATGATGAACACGGCTTGAATTTAGCATCATTTTAACAATAGGCTTTTAGCTTTGCTCCACCGATCGATTTTTCTATATTTTAAAACTTGGAACTTTCACGGATCCGATTACAAAGCCATGATATTCTGGTTTAGACACCAAAATGACTCGGCTCTGCACAACGAAATCTCCAGGACATGATCCCATGGATCACTTGTACGCTGAAGGAGCGCCGGAATCATCTCAAAATACAGGCCCTCACAAAAGGCTGGAGTAGAACATGATCGTAATTGAGTTCCGACGTTATAGCGTAGTGATTTTTGGAGACCCAAAAGTTATAACATTTTTACAGCTCATCTTATCGTGACCGAGTGTATCGTGATGTGGGTATGTGGTAGACGATTTCCGATGAACTTGTCAAGTTTTATTAACCAAATTGATATGAGTAATCTTGCAAAGTATTAAGTTTGCGTTCCAATAAATTCATTCATAGTAAAAGATAATTCTTCGTATCTATGATCTGATGACAGCAAATTTTTGCTTTCATTCAATCGATGAAATTACATGAGAAGATAAAATAATTTCTCACCCCGATAACTATTTTTTTAAACCCGTTCAGTTGAGTTTTTGTAAACAGAATCCAGAATAAATCGAGTGATCAGACTGAGCTTTTCAATTGGGATGTTACAGAGTATTATACCGTATCGAATTTTGAAAAGCCAGGCGGTGAATAACACTCGAACGTTATTGTACCCAGTTCATTAGTTCGATTCTGTAGGCAAGTGGAACAGCTAGCCGACAATAGAACATCGTAGACAACGTCATAAATTTGTCGAACGTTCGACTCCGCAATTCGAAATCACTTGAACTGATCGCAAACCCCGGTGACTAGTGGCTTTATTGCAATTATCGATAGAATGCGGCATGTCGTCGACGCTGGTCTATGTACATACCATTCCTCAAACGAACTGTATCCTCACTCGCATTATGCATCTCCGATACGTCAAATCGGATAACAAGCTTCCTTACGTACTCCAAATAGCTTGTTTACCATTGTCCGCGAATTATCGAAGACTAAAAAATAAATTTTTACGAACCTCACCCAGTCATCACTCAGCGAAGCGAATTTAATAGATTCCTCCAAACATTTCGAATAACTGTCCATATTCTCGTGAGTAGATATGATGTAATCATTTTTAAGCGAGACATAATTCTGACAAGATATATTCACAATGCAATTTATTGAATCTAGATACACATGAAAAATATCACGTCTCGTGAAGATGAAATGTTTTCATGTTACACAGATGACAGAGTGACATTAATCTCAACTAGTGATCGTCTTAAACGCCGCTGTTCTCTCGGATCCAATCACGGAAGAATGAAACTTTGGTGTAGACACCGGGACTTTTGGGCACTGCACAACGGAAGCCCCATGAAACGAGTCCGTGAAGTTCTTCGCCCACGACGAGAGGGCCACCAGAGTCACCCTGCAAGGCAAATAAATACAATATGAGATCTGAGCGATGACGTTAGTAAAGTACCGAGACATAAGTATGTATCCACGACGAAAAACATTATAGTTATGTAAAAAAACCGCCATGCAGGTGCGAAATTGTCTCTTCCCGACAGATATCTAAGGCTCACATTTAGGGAATGTCGACGGTATTCCATTGGACAGTGAATAACACAAGTTCACACTGATCCTGCGAAAAACGAGAACAACTATCTGATAGCAAAACCGAAAACGTAGCGATAATCTCCGTTGTGAAATGAAAATCAGCGCCAATTATTAGAACTCAATCAAACGTATCGATTGTGACACCGATTCCTATTCCTTTATAACTCGTGTCACAGGTCATTCGACGATGGTTGTTTTGCCGCCAAAGTGCAGCCCGAAGAATGCCTGTACCTGTCCTGGTTCTCATACTTGATGGACATACTCTGTGACCATAACCCACCGGGTGTTCAAATGGCGAACAATAACTTCTTTCCGCGCATCTAATGAAAATCGTCGCGAAGAGGCAATAATTTGTTATGGATTCAACGAATTTTACGAGCTTCTGCTGATAAATGTTATTTCAAAAAAAGTGAAAAGGACGATGGTACATACGTTGATCGATAGGATACTTTGTTACTCTCCGAATCAGTGCGATCATTTTCATTTTCTCTTCGTAATGTTAATACCGTGACCAAAAAAATGTCTGAAAATGGTCCCCGAAGCAGAAAAGGAAGAAGAAGATCGTGATTTTCATCAACTTCGAGCCCTCATAACCCCGGAAACGCTGGCCAATTTTGTTCTGGTTTTTCGTGGATATTCGTAGGGTGATCACGAATAATTTTGGTCCGAACTTCCTCGCGAAATTTTCAGCCGTCCGCGAGAAAAAATGCCCCCGTTCCGAATCCAAAGAGTAATTGACTTGAGAAAAGATTGCTAGCTAGCACTCGCCTACCCACGATACTCGCGGCGATTTTTTGCCGGAATCTTGATATGAGACACGATAAACACGAGTAACAACCAAGCGATTTGATATGTACTCGAATTAACGGGGGCGAAGTACAACATGATACGTTCCACGATAGAAGATAGTGGAATTTGAGGAAAGATAAATCTCAGGATTCAAACCCACCTGGCAAGCGTCGATACCACCTTCATCAGTTCCGGCACACAGCATGTCCTGGGTTATTCGTCCTTCACCGTAACCGGCGCGGCAATATTCTTGTGTGGTAATCGGAACTTCAACGATTTGAAGAGTTGTGGCCGATGGTCCCATATACTGAAAATGACGAGATGGTGAAGCCGAGATTTTTTGAGGGGAATCAATCCTTTTGAGCGATAAATTGTCTAACGCTTGAAATATTGGAATTCACAATTACGACGGATGAAAAATAATTACTGTGAGAGTTCCCCATCCAGAAATAGTAGAGATGGAACCAGGGGCTGGTCCCTCTTCGGACTGCGCGGGAAGACGGATCGGCTGAGCCTGAGCCGAGAAGGTAATTGGCTCCACCAGCTGTGACGGTCAAATTTTTAGTTAATTGATCGAAAAATCAACAGTGCGGTAACATGGCCAAATTACGACATTCACGACGTACACTGGACAACCATATACACCATATACCTTGATCAGACTGATGTCATTGCTGTGCGTGACAGGGGTATGATGAGAGGGGTGGCTGATAATTTTTTCGACCTCATAAACAATGCCACCTGCATTTTTCACCGAGCTACCAACACGTACGCTGAATCGGTTTGGAGCGCTGGAAGAAAATAATCCACTTTGGAATCACACCATATATCTTTTCCTGATACTTATCTCCGCAAACTGAAATTCGCTTTTTCACTCACGAAGTAACGCAATGGGCAGCTGAAACGACCCAGTATTCGGAAATGATAGATCCACCACAAGTATGACGACCATTCCGCAATAGTGATATCTATGCCAACGTAAAATGAAATAGACTAATTATGAGTTATTACCGTCAGTTGGGTTGGTGCAGTATTATGAATGTTCGCATTATGTTACATAACGTCATGGCAATCTCTTGTAATGATGAAAATGAAAGAGTATTTTCGAAAAAAATCCTGATCTGTTGAAGGTATGCTCTGGATTCAAACTGAATAATTTTGTAAATTGAATACCAGCCTTGTATACCTATGAATGAATCAAATTGCGTCAACTCGGTTTACCTGCCATGGAACTTCTTCAATGTCCGCGTCCCTGCCGCCGACAATTCGTCCACCAGGAAGAACCGGAGAGGCTGCACAAAGAAAGAATAAAAAAGAATTCGAAAATTTTTATTCAACAACGGATCCGAACTTGGCGTTGGGCCAACGCGGATATTCAGCGTTATTTCATTTTTTAAATTGTCTCGAGTATACGTGGTGTGTTGGTATAACACTAATCACTGTGCGACGGTAAAATATCATTCCACACACTTTATGAAATTGCCAAAAGGAACGCTCATTACCAAAAGCAGCGCTAACGCCGAGCAGCAGAATGACGGAGGTCAACATAATTATGCTTCAGAAGAAAACTGAGCTATGATTGTTTTGTCAACAAAGTGATTTTATATGTACGTATAAGGGTCGTTATCGTCGCCGATTTTATCACACCGGATCTTATAGATCGTCAGTCATGATTTTCCAGTGATTGCTTCGAATATCATGACAGTTATCGGCCCGCATCCAGAATCAATTTTTGATTAACGATCTCTGCCTTGATCCACGGAAGATTTAGGACTATGATAATTACAGATAATGTACACCTTCGTATTATTTTATTTCGCCTCGTATTTCTCGCAAAATAACATTCTTAACTCATTATTGAGCGGTACTGTGCACAAATTGTGATTATAGAAAACGATTCTTTCCTCACAATTTTTTCGTACGTTGGATCGTAACGAATAAGAGCGTCTTTCGGAAAATATGATGTGATGAATAACGTGGCGTATCTATGTTTCTTTGATGATATTTCCGATCGTATTTCTTGGATTTTTAATCTTAGGAAATTCATATATACACGTGTATATGATGTATCCGTTTATGTCGAGATTACGCTATCTTGCTAAATAAGAAATCAGAAAGAGTTCGCGTACATCTGCACGTCAGAAAACTCTGATAGCCGCATACTCGACTCGCGATTTGAATTTAAACCCTCTGTCAAATCGGCCCGATCTGATCAAACCGCCATATTAATACACTATGTATGCATGTATGTACATTCAGGCGATGTGCAACGGGAATATTTAGACCGGTAAGGGGTAGCGCTAATCTGCAAGCCCTTTCTATAACAATGTTGGGTGGAATACTGACTATGGGGTGGACGTCATCATGAAACGCGGTCTCCACCTATGGATTTGATTGTGAGCCAATGAAGCGAATTTCAGACCACCATCATAAATCGAATATGAGACTTGTCCTCAATCGCTGCAGAATCTGCTTCTTTATCATCTTCTCGAATTCGTTCATATTTTTTATTATATATTACTTTCATAGTTGACTCTAGATTTCGTTCGTTCGGAAATCGATTACAGAGTAGAGAATATGGAGAAAGAAGATGCTTTTCTTAATTTAGTTGCAAGTTTGTTTCTCTGAATGTATGTTTTAATTACTGGTATATAGCGCTGGATTGATAATCGAAAGCTCTTTTCGATGCCTCGCGCTTGATTTGTTTTTGCTCTATTTAATGCAAAAGAGAAGTGTCCACTGATCTCTTAGAGATCTCTTAGAGATCAGTGGAAGTGTCACGTTAATTGTAACCATACAGTGCCGCTGTCGGGTGAAGATTTTACCAACTACTTCGAAGGTGGCGGTGGAGGAGATACCTGAGGCAAACGATATCTGTCTAGGTCGTTGCATGTACTACCGACTGTAGATTAACAATGTATAAAATTGCGATTGTAACATTTGTTTCCCTCTTCTTTATCATTTGTCGACCAAAAATGTTATAACTAAAGACATTGCAAAGTCAACGCTTTTCCTGGATGTGGAAATGATCCTATGTATACATATAGCTGACTGTCTTTCATACGATTTATTTCTATTTACTTCCGATTTCCATCACTGGACGCCATCATGTATAGTTTAACCAGAAACAGCAACAACCGAAACCAAAGCTAAATATTCATTTTATTCGAGTTTGTTGCATTTTTCACGTTTGTTTGGACCGAACTTTTACCGTGTTTCAGGCTAATTGTAAATCATCCCTGTTAACAATTTGATTTGTGATCAATTTCTGTCATACTCTGTTCAATGGTGTCACCATAGGTGTCACTCTTCGGGATTGATTCGAATGTACAACTATGGAATATACATATGTGTATACTGGGCAACAACAGAAAGTAGGGTCTTACAGTAATCGACTCGATGGACACCAACAATTGTATCAGTACAACGAAATTTTGCGTTGCTGTCAATCCTTGATAACAGAATTATAATTATATGGATATCAAATGAAAATTCCAAATTCGCATACTTAACAGTTCATCATATATTGAATACGAAATATTGCATACAAAATATTGAATATAATATACATTTGAATATGGAGTAAATAATAAACCGCCATGAGTAGTGCGCGCCCGTTATTTTGAATGTACTTGGCGCGAGACTCTATACCGAGTCTCTTGATTTGTTATCAACCACAACTTTTTTTTATCAGTCATGTTGTGGAAAATCTTGTGGAGGAACATTTTGGTCTGATGCAAGAAGATTGTTGGTTTCTTTTCCGGGGTAGTCAGGATCACATGTAACCCAATTCGGAGGTTGGAACATTTTACCAGTTGAGTAAACAGTACATGAGCTTGATGGAAATATTACAATGACATCTTTTGAGTTTCCAAGCTCGGCCACCGGATTTTCTGAAAAAATTCGTGTTGAATTAATTACGACTGGTACAATGATATTATTTTTCTAGCTCGAACAATTTTCAGTATTCCGCTCTTCAAATACTGCGGAATGAAAGAGTTAAATGAACAAGTACGTCATAAAGACTCATCGAAATTGATACTTGCCAACATCCTCCGATTTCACTGTATCAGGCGGTAGTGCATTCCGACTTTCGAACCAATTGACAATCTTAGCTGAAAGACGTGAAAAATCTACGACGTAGAACGTGGAAAACATGTGTACTTTTCAAGATGTTGTAAAAAACTCTCGCAAAAGAAAACAACTTGATAAAGCGAAAGACTCACATTTGACATACGGTGCTCCTCGGTCGAAAATAAAATCTATCAAGCCTCGCCAAACACGTGGATATATAATTTCCCAGAATACAAATTTGCCGATAGTCTTGAAGCGATTCCAAGGTTCCATCTTTACCTGCAGAGCAGATAAAAACGCCTATTATATGCACATGATCTGCAAAATACTAGGATCAGACAAAAAAAGAAAAATAATCTATTTTACAAACAATTTGTATCGTTACCAATTTTCGAATTATAAAAAACAATAATTTCGAATCGGGCTGTGACCTGCCTCTGGTTGCTTGTCGGCACCGGTTAAGGGTGTCGGCCTTTATGCGTGTACGTGATCACTATATCGTTTACGTAACCAACTCGTTGACTTCAACGCTAGTCGGTGGTCAGCATTGGAACTAAGCCCCACCGGACAAGCGAGGCTATGTATAGAAATCAGATGCGAATGATTCGCCTGATCGAAGGTTCAATTCACCAGGCAAATTGAAGAAGAAAGAACAGAACAAAGTATAAGCATGTAGACAAGGCAACCGATATAGATCACATAGAGTGGTCCAATTAGTCTTATTTTTCCGTATATTTCATAAATCTGAGAACGCAATATTATCATTACAATGTCGAGATTTGCTGCAGCGAATCGCCGCCAATAGTGTCAGTCGCTAGCCAAGAATATATCTGTTACTAGTCTATTGTATCTCGAGAACTATTCAATGAAATCGAATATATTTTGTAATACGGAGAGTTCTCGTACGGAAGACCTTACAGGCAAAATTTGATCCAGATCTGTCGAGCGGTTGTTGAAATATCAATCGTCAAAGTTAGTGAAAAAACAATCTTTTTTTCCTTCGCATACTCTAGCTTGGGACACTGGTGTCTTTCGAATCGTAGCACGGATTTCTTTCAAATTTGATACAGAGATTTTTGCCATCGTACTTTCGAAGCCTATTGATTTTCGTGGAAATCCGGAGTCGCGTTGATAAGTTTGAGCAAAATTAATAATTGAGGTGCATGAATCTATATGTATTGTATCAACGAATTCATTATCGTATGACGCATGGTGTTGTGTTTCTACTATTTGCCACCAGCAGACGCCACGCATCGGTAACTAGCGGAGTAGAGACCCTTTTCAGTAAAGGGTCTTCATAGCGGACCATCCTCGTTAACGATCGGGTCGTTATTTTGTAACGGTGTCTGCATCGTCAAACGTTGTCGCAATGCATGTTCGTGAGTATCTGCAATCAATATCAACTATTTATTGGTGCATATTTTTTGTACTTGTACTTTTTTATTTTCTTATTTACTTATCGCATTGCTGTAAGCGCTAACATTTCTGTCGTATCAATTCTCCGCTCGTAACGGATAACTATTTTTGACGAATAATACTTGATTTCATTATTGTGAAATTGCTTAAACGCGCTATTTATGATTCGAATCATGTTTGAATCTATTCATTCTCATGCTGGTTTCCCAAATATGCTATTTGAATAGCACAAAAAAATAGTAAAATAAACGCCAGAAACTTACCAGAGGCAAAAAAGAGCCGCCAAGTATCCTTGGAGGCTACTCTTTCAAAAACTTGCGATCTATATTTGCAGTGAAGTATAAGAGGCAGTCGTAAAGCCAGGTTGTCTGAAATCTTACGAGTAAACACACGCAAACTTAGCGTCACATATTCTGATTTTACTGCAAATATAGACCGCAAGTTTTTGAAAGAGTAGCCTGCAATGGTACTTGCAACAACTTTGGTAGTCTTCAAAGCACACCATCTTGCAGTAATCATACTCTAAAGCTTACTGGTATATCATTTACAATTTTCAGTTTTTCCGTTTTCCGAACATGTTCTTAAGAAAATACAAAGTAGATATTAAGACGCATGATCGTTAGATTTTGATCATTTCGACTTGCGAAATGGAAATGAGAAAAGTTGTTCATGATTCTGAATTTGGGCAAATTGTAGATGGCGGATCACTCATAGAACGTAAATTGTTTAGAATGCATAAATTTTAAGATTGTTTTCGAACGAAATAAAAAAGTGTACAATCATGTTAATTAACAATTGATTAATAAATCATTTTATATCAAGTACAGTCGCTGTACAATTCAAGGGGTGGAAAATCGGCATACAATCAAGGGTCAAATATTGTGGTTACAGCACAGTCACGAGTATTATTTGTGATGTTCAATTAAATAATGTAGTCTTAAACCATATGTAACATTCTTTAATATATGATAATAACGTCAAATTACAATTCACGCGTACAATGAGTATCGCGATGTAGCAATACTCGAACACTTCCCACCTATGGTGGGTTCCAAATTTAAGATTTAAAATCGTCTCGTGATAATACCAATCACCGACTCTATAAGCATATAACAATATCGCTCTTGTGTTTCCATCCCGATAAAATTTTATTTTATTTTAGAAAATATGCAACATAATTAATCCTTCGATAAATGAGGACGAGATATATAAAAATAGTCTGCATGATTTATAATTAAGACTATGATTACATAGTGAGGTTCGCTTCGAATTAACAATATATTTCATTCTAATTGTAAGTGACATTATATCCAATCTCAGTTGAACATTTTAAACATAATAAATATGATTATGATTCTATTATACAATTTCTAATAGTATAAATAATTACTATTTGATTAATAATTGACGGCGATCACAAGTGAAATATCAAATGTTGTGAAACATTTGTTCTCTAAATAGATCGCACGAGATCGTTTTGTTTCGTTATTATTTTAGTGATAAATTTATAACTACGATCAATTCACAGGTTACGCGGCTGGATACGACGTAATAATATATAATACCAATAACAAGTGTCTCTGATTGTGAAAAACAGTAGAAAAAAGTAGGACTATATGTATGAAAGTACAAAAATGTTATCAAAGTCATTTAATAGCTAATACAAAGAGAGACACAATCCATCTATAAGTCAAGTATCCAAATCCGCGACAGAACTCTCATTTGAGCAAATATTCGAACTTACAACTTCTACTTTCACGTTTCCTTGATTATCATTACAAACATTCTCACCGTTTTATCAGGAATAATTTTCGTAAAATACATGAGGGATGCTTCGAATGTTGAGAAAATTAGTTTATGATCGGTTCAATTGATTCTACAAATACCAAAAATAAGGTTTCTGAAAATATCAGGAGCTTTCCAGAATTGTACAGAGTGATTATCTAATTACAATTGCTCAGGCCCGATGTCTCGAAAACTACTAATTGAATTAAATTTAGCTATACACGAAAGGAAAATCTGCTGTTAAGGGTAAAACAAAAACTCAATCACGCAAGTTACGATCAGTGGTGGAAATGAACGTTTCAAGTAATATAAGTTAAACGTAGGTAAAACCATCTGTGCATTTAGGAGAATAAGTCAATGATGCAACGCCTACCGTACGGAATTGATGAGTTCAAGTAGGTTCTGATTCTGTCAACTATTTTATTGTGTGAAATGTGATCGCTTTCATATTCACCGGTTTCAAGTAAATCGCGGAGAACAATTGAGCGATTAGAAATCGAAATTATGATGATACTTGATCGCAAAATTGGATACTTCCAATCATTTATTGTCGACAATTTTTTTTTTATCGTTATCAATGAAATCTCCGTAAATTTAATCTACAATTCATCAACAACGATCCGACTTAGCAGACCGAACTGCTCTCTTATCCTCATTAAGAATAATCATCAAACAGAATATACATAAAAAAAAAAACATGGAAATAATGGTGAACGTTAGATAAAATTAGCGGTAATTGTGAAAAAAATAACTTAATTGAGTAAAGCGTTTAACGCTAATAGGAAATTATCCTGAATGTCGTAATACTATTTTGTTTCCTTGATGGTCGATATTGATAGACAAACGAAATATATGTTATGCGAAACAATACAAATCATGCATAAAATTTCATAGAAAATTTACGGCACCAAGCAAAATTGAGACTTGATGCTGATGGTTATTTAAGTATTGAATGCCACTATCAATTGTACAGACCCGGAGGAACTTGCAATCGATCATATCACTCAACGAATTCACACTTACGTCGGAGAAGAGGCTCTCTGTTAAAATTGTTTTTGAAACCTGAAATCTGAAGTTCGATATACCCGAATCTTGCCCTAATTGTAGATTTTAGCTTGAAAGCGATGTAGAGGAACATTTCTGTTCAAAGAGATACGTTTCTTCCAATGAAGACATATTTCGACGCATGATTGAATTCGTGAGTACCGGATCTCGAGTTCGTAGGTACGTAAGTACACTTGGCTCAATCATAAGTGATGTAGCTAGTCATTACGCGATGAGATTTAGGTTGGCACAAAATATCCCTAGAGGAAATTTACAGCAGTGCGCAGCGAAGGTAGCAATCGCGAGCGGTTCGACCCGCATCGATCGTACGTCAATGTCATCGCGTAGTGTCTAACCATGCCACTTATAATTAAGCCAAGTGTACATACACTGATGCGTCTAGGACTTTTGACAATTCTAGAACTTCACGTAGCCATGTGCTGTTATTGGCTAGTTACTCGTGATGTCTTGCAAGCTCAAAAATTAGGGGCGTACGGTTATAGTTATATCGATGCAACAAAAAGCTCAAAATTCCAACAACTCAAGAATCGAAAAAATCTTTGGCCTGAGTTAT
This sequence comes from Athalia rosae, assembly GCF_917208135.1. Taxonomy (NCBI): domain Eukaryota; kingdom Metazoa; phylum Arthropoda; class Insecta; order Hymenoptera; family Athaliidae; genus Athalia; species Athalia rosae. Next base: position 14,464,812 of record NC_064026.1, read on the forward strand.
TTCATGAACAGAGAAATTCATAACCAGTAGAGAAATAGTTATAGGTTAGATGCCAATAGTCAATTATGATTAGAGAAATTTGATTGGTTGATATGTTGGTTGATTGAAATATTTATCTGTTGGAGATGATTTCCTCGTCTATCAGCTGGGTTTGCGTCATTGAAGTTTTGCCTATCTTCGTGATTCGCTTGGCTATCTGTGGACGGTGGGCAAACAAGTCTGTCTAGGGCCAAGTTAGTGGTGTTGTCATGTTGTTCACTTGTGAGTCCAGAGAAAGGCCGATTGGATACAGAGACTGTGACTTCTCTGAAAATATATATAATTGCGATACTATGATTTATCTTTTTATCTTAACGACATTTTCGGAGAATAAAAGCTTTTTTTGTGTCGTGGAACTGAATGAAAACAAAAACAGAAGAAAATAGTGGTATCTTTACCCAGGTGTCCATGAACTTGGAACAGTGTCTTCGTCATTTGAAGGCGGGTTATTGTGCGCGGGCTCGATCGCGAAATTTCCCTCTCTGTTGTAGGTCGGATCTGCCTGAACCCAGTCCGGATTACAAAAAGCGCGAGCCTTCACCGGGACTTCTGAGTTGACGGTGTACGTTAACGGGACACCTTCTTCCAGGTTACCGTAAGTGAAGGGATAATTGTCTGAAAGCAATCGTTTGATTAGATAGTTGATGATAGTTTAACAGCACCACCTCAACATTTACAGATCTGTAATTTAATCTCTAACAAATCTGAAACACTTATGATATGCTACTGAAAAAATGACTTCGTTTGCTAAGGCATTTTCATTGAATAAGCTATCGATAATTCGAATTTTGGTGGACAATCGCCCTTGGATATTCAACTCACTGTTATTTTGGCTCACAGAAAGCGGAGGTGCGCTAGCCTCGGTAGGCGTCTGTGTGATACGGGAAGAATTGCTCTCTGTGTCAGCAGATAGGTCCCGATTCTTGCACCGTGAGAAGAGCTTTACTGTAATAATCGAAATAAATTATTAAATCAAACATGAAGATCGAGATCATTTTCGTAAAAAAGATCAAGCAACGTTACACTCGTGCAATGAGATATAACAAAAGACTCACCAAATCCGCAAGAGGCTGCAGAAATGATCAAACCGACGAACAGAACAACCAGCCAATGATACTGAATCTTTTCCATGACATTATCGCCGTCCTGGTTGTTTCCGGTGTTCCGATCTAACGAGAAATCAGACGACTTTAACTACATAACTATACCTATAAAGTAAACTACGATTATAAAATGAGCGACGTTTCGACGGGGAGCACTGAATGGCTCCAAAATTCTTGCCTTATTTTTTACAGTGATAAGTTTCATGTGTCTCATCTTATACGAGAGTCTAAATGGTTTTATTACCGTTATTTTCGTTATGAACAATCGCATTCTTGGTGCAGCTTTCTGCTTCCAATTGATTGGATTCTGTTATTTTCACCGCAGAATACCTGAAATAATTGAAATCATAACGTTACGTCTCTGTAGAATTTTCTGTTTACGTTTTATCTACTAAGATCTTCGATCGAATGGTACCGGTAAAATCCAACCGCATGATGCCGTGTAAAAATGAAATTCTGTATAAAAAATTCGTAAGTATACCTGAGGCCATATCTATGCTGAGGCTATTCTGCTTTAACTTACCCCTCAAGGCAGGCTCCGCACTGGCGTCCATGGCGCGCTGGTTTCGAACCCTCTAATCTATTGTATCTCATGCATATCGTGTAATTTGCACACAGTTTACTAGCCTCGTAGCAGTACTGATTTTGTAAACAGTCTTTATCGTCGTTACAGTCACTTTGCGCAATTGTTGTCGAAATCTGTAAATAAAACACATTACGGTTAGGGAGTTTGTTCAGAACAAAAAATGAAATAACACTCGTAACGTTGCACATAGTTATGAATTTCAAATCAACACCATCGCAAGAATGCGGGTATTTCACATGAAACAATTATATCGGTGCATTGGAAACATTTCTTTATTTCGGTGCAGTATTAGGTATATATTGATACGTACTTATACAGTAATTTGTAGATTGATTCGAATATTTTCAAAACCGAAAAAGTTCTTGGCAGCAGATGTCGTGTATCGAATAAGCCATCCATAATCTCGAACTGCTGATTTGAAGAATATGGAAATAAAGCTTCGGTGCGAATCTATAATTTACCATGGGTAATAAAACTATTACACCTAAAACTGCAAAAACGACATGGACGCCAAATTTTTTGACGTCGCCATTAATGTACACGGGGAATTCCACGTCGTTTCGACGAATCTTGGTTCAAATCACTTTTGCGATTTTTTTCCGAATTTTCTCGTCCAGCCGTTTTCGAGTTTTGAATTTTCGGAAACTGAAAAACTCAAAACAGCGCCGTGATCGATTTCTTCGAGAAAATTCTCGAAAACACTATGGCGAACGACAAACATTTTGAAACCAAGTGGAGATCTTTTTGTTTCGTTTTTGGTTGTTTTTGATATCACCAACATTCTTCCTTCCAACAGGTCAGTTGAGGACTTATTTTAGAAAAGGAATGGAAACAAAGTTGAAAGAACTCGAAAACGGCTTGACAAGAAAATTTGAAAAACTTCACAAAAGTGTTTCAAGCCAAGAGCCATCGTAAAAAAATCTCGTTGGAAACATCGAAGAGGGGGACTTTTTTTGATTCGTCGAAATAACGTGCAATTCCCCACATATATTAATCAGTTAGGGACACAATCTTCAGACGCCTCGGCGAATTCCAGAACTTTCATCTCATCCCTCGAATTTTATATACGGTATCTAGTATGTTCTTAATACATGTTTAGGGCGCCGCAAACTTTGGCACTATTCGCCAATTTTCATGAGGGCCTAATGTCCAAGAATTTATAAAATAATCGATGAAAAATAATTATTCTTATCTTCTCTGTTATTGACGTATAAAGGTACATACATCTGTACCGCTTCTCTTGATCATGGAGAAGGCCCAAACTTTTTGCTTGAGTATATCAATATTCACAGTAATACTAAAAACCGTGAAAATCCTGTATGAGATCAAGTATTTGGAATTTCAGGCAAAAGAATTGTCACCCTAATGTTATACGTACAATATTGATAAAAATAATAATAATTAAAAAAAAAAACTATACGGTTACCAATATTGTGATATTTTTATCATACAATTACCTATACAAGATCAACTAAATCGGAGGACTCATGATAATACGATTTTGTGTGATTTGTGCTGTGCGTAAAAGGCGGATCGTATATGTAACAAATTTCCGCCATGGCGGGATAGTCTATATACATATGTATATGCCGTTATAACGTGAGAAAGAAGAACCATATCATACATTAATAATGCATCCATAAGATACAATAAAAATGACAAGTTTTGCATTAGGTAGTGGCCGGTATAATTTACATATTGTATTCAGATAAGACCATTAAGTTTCTCATTCCCCCCCCCCTGCCCTAAATTCTGAAGTCAGACATCTGCACTGATAAGGATACAATCACTATTGGATATGCCGATCAGGGATATAGGTACTAAGAAGAATATACCAGAAACGTCATCGTAACAAGATAGTGCACGTGTATTATATGCATTAATCGCCGCATCCGAAGGTCAAGAGACAGAACATGACGCGAAGTAGCAGCCTTAATTAAAAGCGCATACCCTATTATACCGAAATGACAGCCATATATATCCATGTTTATATACATATGTATACATATGCAATATCAACGTACACAAGTATACACATATGTATAATATATAGTGTAAATATATATAACACTATCTTAAGTTCGCGTGCCGCTTGTTCAGTATACATACAGTTAGATAAATAAGGAGTTGTATTATACCTATAGTTGTCATTGCTGCCATATTCTGGTATATTATACAGAACTTTATCAAACTAACAAAACCTGCACACAAATTATAATTGAATTGCTCCGATGATCTTCTGATGCATTACGTCGTGACGTATAAGCATATAGACACGTTGTCCATCGTGATGAGACATTTTTTAATGTTCTCTGCTGTAATCTTTGTGATACTCGTGCAAACATTTGTATTTAATATCGATCACTAAAATTACTTAACGTGAAGTTATCCGCGACCCATGTCGCAGGGTGCCTGACGCAGATTTTACGAGTGGAATAGTTGATTGTATTGGATAAATGAATAATTCGAAGGAATTGAAATATACTGTGTAGATTAAATATTTAAATTGGTGTATAAGGAGTCCGAAGAGAGCATACATGCGCATACTTGAATGATAACAACGAACCACATTTCTTGTGCGATTAGTGTAAAAATATCATTATTTCCCGATGCGTCGCGCGTTTATAGTCTTTACGAAGAAACGGATCTTGTCTGATATATGCGATAACGTCACGCGCTACGCACGACACGCCGTTACGAACAAGAGGGAAAGGGAGGCACGCGCGTGCGGAAAGAACACGACGAGAACAATATAAAATAAAAGGATGTGCAAACGAAAATATAAATATGTGTGTACATATATGCGTTGGTCGTACAATCTATTGCGGAGCACGAGCGTGATACATCCGATGCGATGCGACGAAACGCGGTGCCCCAAGATCTATGCATGGCTGTATAATATAGGTAATCTAAATCGTCGTTATCGTTATTTGGATATTGTTTATCTTTGTATATTTTGACCGAGCGATCGTGCGCACCGCTCGTATTGCATATTATCTGTGTTGAAGTACGTCCATCAGTTTTATGTAAAGTTGTGTGGGGGAATCTCGAAGCTTGTACGTACGTAGTATAAGTGTATGAGTCACGACGCTCATCCGGGGCTGCGTGCTCGATGGTGGTAGGTGAGAAAAAAAATTAAAAAAAAAGGACTAACATCAAAGCTTTCCAATTTTTCACCGTCAGGTGAAACACGGTGCAGATGATTATTGTATATAGCGTCACAGTCATTAATATCACTATCAGGTAATATTCACATATATGTATCCATACGTGATATATTTATTCCAATATATTTTCAAATGAGATTGTATTTCTCTTCAAACTTTAGACAATGCGTATAATGGGCCACGTTATCGCAATTTAAAAATGTGCAGTTCATGTGCGGTCAGTTCGTCCCAGTTTAATACATCCGCCTGTATTGAGACGTATAATTATATCTCGCCGCAAAATATCTATCCGCATAATGTGATTTCGCACGACTTCTTCATTGTGAATTTTTAGGATTTATGCGATGCGCACGTAAGTTGCGGTTTAGTCAACTATGAAGTTTGTACCCTGAAATAATACAAAAATCCAACCTACTTCTTTCCCTGCATCTGATTTCCCCCGTGAAAATCTTCGCATTTTTATTCGCATTTCGTTGTCCCTCAAATATTTGTGCATGCGCGATGTTCTAAATGATACACTATTGAATATATGTATAGATGTATCTATACTTCATCAAATATATGTATGTAGATATCTACTACTACGTTCGTCTAAATGATTGGAAAAATTGGAGAATGGATATCTTCTTTCAGTCAATCAGCATCAATTGACAAAAAAAGGAATTTCCGAAAATAATAATGTTCACCGTTTTTTTAAGTATTTCCAAAAGTAATTGCAAACACTTTTTTCAAGTTGTACATATCTACTTACAATTAATATAATTCTTTCAAATTTTCAGAAGTTTCTTTCGTTTTTTAAAATTCGTGAATGGTTGGTGATAATCCAAGCGTATTTTTGAAATAAAAGTTCAAGTACATATATATGTACATACATAATGTAAACGCATACATGCAGGTATACGATATCATGCAAATATGGACTTCATTCTTTTTCATCATTCATATACGCGATGCGCCGCGATGAATCAAACGCTGATATCAAACATCGAATGCTGATAATCAAATGTGTGTTTATAAATCACAATCACGACTCGATCGTTTTATATCGTTCTACAGATATTATTGAATTTGTCATAACTGCTATTTTAATGATACACGATTAGGATATAAGAGGAATAAATATTCGTCTTTCTCGCCCGCGGCGTTATAGTCAAAGTGTGTAAAATATTCACGCGCATAACGCATACCGGTGCTCTGATATTCCTTCGAGAACGTTCTCGTAAGTTCTACGTCACAATTGTACCGCGTAGCGAATACCCGCGTATAATGAGGCATCCCATGCCGAATCAACCGTCAAGATATGACTTTGAGAAATGTATTATACATTTGTTTTAAATTTCCTAGATAACAACACTCGCCTCAAAGACCACAAGAAAAAAAACTAAGAATACTTTTTCCCCCTTCCTTGCAAACTGCATTCTTTACTACCGAAGCAATCCCAAGCCTGCGATAACCCTCGATAAAATTCATGAAAACTTTATGCAATGTAAGATGATCAGCTTAGAACGATACGTGAGTTTTAGAATGAGGGATTTATCCAATTTTCAAACGGATTTCAATATTATTACACAATTGTCGCAGTGAGTGTCGCACGAATCAAAGTTTGCAGTTCAATTATCAAGTATGAACACCCAGGATTAAAAAAAAGACAAAGGATGAGGAGAAGTAGAAAAGAATAATAAGAAGCGGGAATCGCTACGTCTCGTTTCGAACTTTCGATCAAAATCATCGTATTCGTTTGTCGTAAAAAATTTCATGTACAGAATCCTATCGAAAGAGAAGAAACCAGTTTTTTGAACAACTTTAATAGTTCTCTGAAAAGAATAAAACAATATTGGTCGATTTTCCAAGGTTAAAAACAGTATTACAAAACGCATATGTACGAATGATGATCAAATGTGACATGATAAGGCTCGCAACAAGGCGTAAGAAAATCGCGACACGGAATACGACCCATATGTATCATAATCAGCCGCGAGGACTATACAGAGCGTGTACGGCGCTACTTCACAGCTTCCGGTAACAAGACGCATGTCCACGGTGTGTCGACGTATGTCCGTTCGTAGAAATTGTCGCTCCTCGCGCGAGATGCGACAAACAGATTACAACGTTTTAGCGCTGTTATGATATCCCAATTGGGTCTTTTGAACGACAATCTGACGGTTTTGGAGGGGTCGTTCGATGATCTTGATGCGTCAAATATTATTCGTCTACGTGGTCAAAGAATTTCGTGCATGGTGCAGAGGTACTGAACAGTAAACTGTATATTATATAGGTATGTGATTCGAGTGAAAAACGTATTCTCTGTCTTTGTACATGCGACGTCATTGTCACGACGAAGCAACGATTCTCCGATTTCTGACTATTTAAAAAATTCAAAAGTACCATCTAACATTCCGTGTCCAATGAGCGAGGAATTTTTTCTTTATTCCGGAACGATATCGGGACCATGAATATCTTGTTGGGAGATGAAAAAAATCATCTACGTTTTCATTTAATATGAATAGAAAATTATACTAATAATCTCGCAATAGATCGCGCGATGGACAGAATGACGAATTGATTGCACCACAATCGTATGATAACGTACTACTTTATACTGTGAATTAGTCGTTCCGTTGTACAATCTATAATGTGACACACTCGTCATCGGTGATGTACATATGTATACATACACTGCATTGTACGGTATAAGTAGTGCACCATCGCCACCTCGGGCGAAAATGGTAATCAATTCATAAATTCAATAAGATTAGGCTTACCAACTGCATGAATACCAATACGGCATTAGTCCAAATCATTACTGCCCGCATGGTGACGGTTGCCTGCAACAATTGAATGGAACTTTGAATTATAATTATCGATTCTAATGATAACTGCTTCATTCGGTACGATAATTAAATTGCTTCGCGCACTGCGATGAATTACGGATCGTGTAAAATTATAACCCGTTATCTGTGAGACATTTAAAAAAATGAAAAAGAACGAATATCTGTGAAGAGAAATGGTTACATGCGACCGATACACTGAAAACGAGAAATAGTGAAATGAAAATCATTCAAATTTCACTGAATTGAATTCTGCAAATCGAATGAAATCGTTTGTGCGAAAAATTACATTCGATTAACAAAAACCTTGTAATATACATCGATGGATATATCAGTGAGAGCTATAACATCCTAGAAGAATAGAGATCTTGTTTCAAAGACGTAACCCACAAGTGGAATCTAAACTATAAGTTCGTTTTTTTTTTTTTTTTTTTTTTTTTTTTTTTTTTTTTTTTTTTTTTTTTTTTTTACTTCTCTCTTTGTTTTGTTCGTTCTCGAGGATCATGTCCTCATTGGCTGAACGATAGCTCACCACCGGAAAATATGGGATACGCGCGCTTCTGCGGTTTTTAGCCTTCGATATAATAAATGATTTGAAAAAGAAAAAATTCGGCTCATGTGTGCGATATACGTGTGTTACGTGAACCGCAATATACATGAAATGTGTACATAGAGTAATCCCGAGTTACATTTATAGTGCGTATTTTGATTAAAACAACTGTAGATATGCGTATACCATTTCGCGTGTATTATACTGCACTCCAAAATGGCTGCCGCTCAAATTTCAAAAGATTTTCAGCAGCGCAATTCAGATTAACATTGAGAAGACCGGTCCCGTTCTGTGTATATCTTTCGAAGAATACCGGAGAACGGAATCTCAAGTCGCTATTCGGAAATTGCTCATTTCGATGTACCTGAGCCGTAAATAAATGAGTCATCGATGGGAACGGTCGCGACCGAGTCTCCATCGTTTGTCTATAGATATAATATCATCTTTTGATGCTAATGTATAGATATACATATATGATGTTACATCTTATCGGTAAGTTTTCCCACGCAAAAACCTGACAATATTATCATACCTTGAAGTGAGAATAAACGATTACCTGCCGGTTAATAAAAACTCGTTACAACAGAGGTCGAAGTAGAGTGACGTCAGAGAAAAAGGAAGAAAGGGTTGGATATCATCAAAGGGCGAATGCGATGAAATAGGGAATTTTATACCATTCAAATAACATATCCACGGTCATCTGTAAATTATAGCGAGGTCGCGTGCGAGGTGGGAATTATAACACGTATAAAAAAGATAAGATTGGGGAAAAAAAAGACATTAAAAATCAAAACCGTAGGAAATGATTATACGAGTAATTAGGTACTTACACGTATGCCTACGCGACGAATCTAGCGTTTTGTAGATAACGTTAATAAAATAGCGAAAGAGAATTGAGGTAATTAAACTAAAGTTAATCGCATTATCGCAATCTGGCTACCGGGAGAAAGAAAAAATAAATAAATAAAACAAATAAAGATAACCCATTCATGCAAGGATGCGACGAAAGCGAAAACGGCAATGCAGGAAACTAAGGCAAGTTGTTGCATCAGCAATTGCCTTTATTGTTCTTCGGGTTTGCAGGGGTGTTTTCAATAATTCTGTGAGCTGATCGCGTAATGGTATATAAACTCAATCTAATTAAAACTATATTTGTTATTGGAGTAATTATCCCGCACATCGGTTATCATATTTTTATTAATTCGCAAACAAACAAAACAAAAAACAGCGACTTAGAGATCGAAAACAAACGATGGGTGAAGATGACGTCGTTAAACGTCCTTGATATGATCGTGATGGCTTCGCATAGAAACGAAAAACTGTTCACCCCAAGGTCATCTTTCCTTGTTATCCTCGTTTATCGGATTATGCGAGCGCCTTTAACTGACGTCACGAGCTCGAAAGCCTGACGGACGCTGTCACACGTGCGCAGCTGTTGAGTTGTCAAAACTTCTAAATATTGCAATATTCCTGTATGAAAATATCATAGTTTCTAAAAATCTCAAGGGCTACGGGGATCGTTCTCCCTTCCTAAGATGATACATGTCACGACTTGTCGGAAGACGTGTCAACGAACCGTATCCTGTACAATGGTGAAAATTCGAGAACGTATCAACAACGTTTCAAAAACCACTAGATATACATAATTAATATGCAGGAAAGTACTTCACCTTTTGGAGATTTCAGATGAAACTTCACTATCCAATCACTACGTAAACATTTATGTATATATATATATTTTTTCAATTTTTTTCTACAGTTTTTCACGAAAAACTTGAGCGCGCGAATAAACCCCATGCACTTGTCGTTGATGCTGCAGGCAGACTGTATGTAAACGCGACGAAAGCGAACGCGAGTTGTGACTCATCCGGACTTGTTGGGACTTGCTGGTTGCAGGTGCGGTGTGGGGGAAGTGAGGGTGTCTCGTGATGCATTGACCAATAGGGTGAGAGAACGGTCAGAGGGATCGACCGCTGGCTTCGATCTCAACGATCCACAGACTTCGATCGTGCGGCGAACCCCCAAAATCTCTGTCTCCAGGTGCATGGTGGGGCGCGCACCGAACATTTCGTTATGTCTTCCTCGTTCCTTGAAAAAAAATTTTCAAGGTTGTCGGTACGCCGGCTCGTCACGATGACCTGGATACCATTCTCCAAATGGAGTAATTTCGCCGTCTTTCAAACGCCGAAAAATTATTAGGAAGCGTTATCATTGACGTCGGGTTCATTGCCAAATAAAATGCCACCCCAAAACTACTTCAGCAGCACGAGAAAGTTCCGAGGGAATCAAAGAAATCAAAAGTAATTTCAGTTTTTTTTCCTCCATGCGCGTCGTTGAGATTTTTGTTAATTAAATGGCCGAACTAACTGTAAGTGGGTAAATGCTAGTCACGTTAATGTAAGCATCTTACGAAATTCGGTGAAAGTTACTGTCGGAACTGACGGATCATCGGTAATTACCATATCTACATTCAACGGTACGACCTTGACCGACCGCGAGTGTTCTACAGACTCCTTCGCTATGCACGCGAGATAACAACTTGGTTACGGATGGTAACGAGTAACCGACGGTCCATAACGTCTCTGGCGTTTATCGGTAAAGGCTCACCTGGCCTGACGCACAGCTGACCTGAGGTAACGGAGAACGCTCTCAAATGATCTGCGATTGCGTTCATTAGTCGGTGCAGTGCACGGACTGCATCGTTTATCCACAAAGTCACGTAGATCAAGGACATCGGTACGCTGATCAAAGTGTAGATGGCGTTGATACGATATTTGAATAAAAGAGCGGCGAAATCTGTAAAATAGAAATCAAAATATCGTTCAAATGATTTTTCATATGATTAACGACGGCAAAATTCAAGCGAGCATCTACATCGCAACTTCATTTTCGATCGTTAAATAACCTCCCATTCCAACGGGTAACAGAATTCAATAGTAACGCAAGTGTGGGGCTGGCTGATCAAGACCCGTAGAATGCAGGTGGGAAAATCTCCCTTTACTTTTATCAACGGAACTGAAACCGTCCCAGTTCGGTACAAGTGGTTCTTCGTATCGATCGATTGATTCCCAGCTTCTGACCGCGATTACCGTTCAGGCAGACTAATAATAATAATAGTGAAAAAAAATACCATCATAATAATAAATACCACTTCAAAATGTATAATTCAAACGTGCGATTGGGAAATTGGATGGAGGATATTGCTCTTTCGGAGGTAATACTTTTGTAAGATTTATTACGTAATCAATGGGTGAAACGAATTCCGTTTTCTCTGTTGGTGTGAAACGGAATTTCAAGTTTTAATGTTTTGCATTTTCATTGTCTGCTTTGAGTTCAAAAGACAATTTAATACATTTGAACAATACCATTCGTCGTATAAATCCGTGATTAATCTTTAATAACGATAACGATAATGACAAACGCAGGAGGAGGTGAAATTATACATCACGAAGCGAGAGCGAGAAGATTTGCTGGTACAACACACGAGAAAAGTATTTGCAAATGTATTTCGAGAGGTGCAGCTGGCAAAACCAGGGGACTTCATAACTTTTGGTAGTTCGGTGCAGCTCCGAGCACCTGATATGCCGGGCTTCCGACCCCAGAGCAAACACAAAAATTACGGTGTTGTTCTTGCCGGCACAATGAACGAACGCGACATCGACAAGGTTCACCATTTCTTCGACGGGTGTTGCTTAGTTTGCTCCCCGGTATTGACGCCGCCCTGCGTCAGAAATACATTCGTAATCAAATCTGCGGATTGTCAAAATCGAGATGGTCACAATCTTAAATTTGGACAAGAATTTCTTCTTCAGGTAAATTTAGCGCATGATTGGAGAACTATCGAACGCCCAACGATAAGAAATTTTCTACTATACGACCGTCGAAATAATTCGCATCTTCCGGCCGTGATGATTTCACACCAGTCGACGATCCCTCGAGGATGATTTGTTAATTAAATGTGTTTCGACGACTTCAAATTCACGCGACTTTTTCTCGCTGTCCTAACTAACAGCTAATCGAGTCAGGTGAAGAACCCCTCTACGTTAGGGCCGAAACTCCTTGCGTGGACGCACCGCACGGACCACTGGGACATAATCCGGTAAGACTGAGCAACCGAGCAGACTGTTATTCCAAGTGGAAGGTTTTATACTGGGATCCTAATATGAGGTTTGAGACCGAAGGTGCTCCGTTTCCACCCTCGACAAGGTTAATTATTATTTGCGTCTTGTTCGCTGTTTATCCCTACTTGTTTTTCGTCACTACGTTGGGCTCACTTGTTCATCTCATTCTATGTCTTTCTACGTGTTTAACTCGACAGGGTGGTCATCGGTCACGTGATGACGGGGCTCTGCTTGGCCGTGGAGTATTCCGAGTGGTATTTGACCATCTTTGGACCGGATTGCGGGATATCTGTTCACACTTACGCCGACGTTCATAAAAGAGAGACCGCCGAATGTTTGTGGATGTTCGTCACCGATAATATATCTTCGGAAAACGCCGATTGCCCCGATTCGAAACAAGTATGAACCAAAATCTTCGGCTGTATGCATGAAAAAATACAACCACTTCTCTTACAAAATATCTACGGACATCTATGAAGCGGACTGAAAACGTTTTTTCTTCTCAAACTATTTCTAATATTCCAACAATTTTTTTTTTTTTTTTACCATCATGGAATGCGGTGTATTTCCTTTCTGTGCGTTCTATCACAACCCGTGGAGAACCCCGGATAATTAGCCCATAAGGCATGAGCCACGAGTACGTAATAAATGCTTTATTGGTACCATATAATCATATAATCAAACAACAACAAAAAAAAAAAAAACAACGAAGATAGAAAGGGAGAAAAAAGAATATCATCGGTCGTAGCTCGTGCGCGCGTGTCCCCGCAGTCAACGGTTGTGTAATTACATTAACGAGCTTACACTTACAATTAGAAATTTATGGTCAACCGATGGATGATTTGAAAAATTTGAAAACCCGATTCCGATTAACGTTACATACATTCGTTCGCGTCGAGGGAACTCAAGGTGGACGACGCAACCCCTGATTCGTTGATTCCATTGACGAGAAAATATCGTCGATGCGATATCGACTACTTACTACATCGTTGATTCGTACCTTCCTCGAGGAGTTAGCGGCGTAAGAGCAATAATAAACACATAAATAACTGCGGAGGACGGAGTCGGTTAGCTTGTGCAGGTGGCGTCACCAACCCTTAATTACTCGCTGCAGCCAGTACCCTGACACGCTCAAGTTTCGTCCTCCTCGAGGTTGATTGCTCGTTCAACTTTATTGCCGCCAACAACAGCACCTCACCTCATAGTAATCGAGGGAAGCTACCTACTCCGACAATCGGTGGTAATTAGTTGGCTCACTCTACCGCCGATATTTTCAATTCCGTGTAGTGTTCCCGTTCGTCGACGTGCAGAGATATCTCGTCAAATTATTTGCGGATCGAACTTCCATTGGATGGGTATAAATGACGGACTGTCGGCGTAATTCGGTATTCATTGGGGCGACGATATTTGGAACTTTTTACTTTTTATTTCAACGCGAAAATAAAAATTGTGTTAATGAGTATGAAACGTTCAGCGTGAGAGTCGCATTAATAGAATCGAGCTGAAATCGTTGCTCGCCGGCACCATCAATCCATGGATCATTTGAAATTGTAGGTGTGCTCACTGCAGAGGAAAGATGAAAACTTGGGAATAAATTTGTTAAATCTTCATACAACGAGGTCGAGATTTCAATACCAGATTATACAGAGAGGGGGGGTGGGGGTGGGGTATCCCAATTCTCGGGCAAAGAAATTTTGAATGATTGTCGCCGGGGTGAAAGAGCCCGTGATGCCAGTCGGTGACCTTGTGCATTGTAGAGAAGGGTGAATGTATATCGAGACGAGTGTAAGACGCGCTGGGGTAGGAGAAAGAGAGAGAGAGAGAGAGAGAGAGAGGGGGGTAGAGAAAAGGCGAGGACGCCGGGCGTCGTCACTCGTCCATCTTACTTATCAACTCTTCAGCCTTTAGCGGGGTGCAGCCCCCCCCCCCCCCCCCCCCCCGAGTCCACCCCGTAACCACCCTCGCCACCTTAGAGCCACCATCTTCAACGGAATCTCGGGAAGCAGGCGTCGCACCAGCCAGCCAGCCGTACGTCCGACCAGGCAACCACTTTACATATTTAAATCCGGTCGTTTATATTGTCTGTCAAGCTTACGAGCAAATTGGATAGCCTTAATTTAACTTTTAAATCTAACCCCGCGTCACTAGATTTCTCGGATTGGCTACATTTGTTACATTTGTTGAGAACGGGGGGGGGGAGGGGGAGGGGGAGGGGGGTTCCCCGGGGGACAAGCCACGCCGCAACTTGTACAGCTTCGCTTCTTTCTTCGGTTGCGGGTAAATACGTCGCGGTTTAAGCGGTGGAACGATTCCGCTCTATATCGGAGGGACCCTCCTCCGACTACTCGTAAAAAGCGATATCATCTCACTCATCTGCCTCGAAAACCCCGCGTATATATATATATATATATAAATATATACGACGATAGTCTGCATCACTCGTCTTTCCGATCCTGTAAATATACGCGGTGCTTTAAACTTTTTATCTTCTTCACGGATACGTGCGACAGGGCGTAACGGATCAACGAATCTTTTCGCCTGTTTCGGCCGGCCGTACGGAAGGGAAGAGACGCTCAACGGAAAATAAAAGGAAGGGGGATCGGGTCCCCGAAAGTGATGCGGTTTTTTTCGCCAACCATTCCGCACTTCATCGCTACGGAAGCTGAGTGCAGCGGGCGAGTTGCCAACAATTTTGAGATTCTCTGCGGCCGGCGAGTACCGAGGGTGAGAATCGGAGAGCGGTTTAAGTAACACGGTCTCGCTGGTATACCGCTGCAACTGCGAAGAAATACTGCAAAGCGCCGCGTTGGCGTAATCTAATAAGCGTTGAAAGGCACATTAGCCGAAATTTACTTTGAGAGTAGCAACCGAGAGTGGTCCACCGCGACTACGACGTTCCGGGGAGTGGGGGGGGAGGGGGGCCTGAGAAAAGCTCTGGAGGGTACGGGGCGACGTTCGCTCCTGAAGCGGTGTCCTGACGAAAGTAGTACGGTAATTCACCGGCGCCTCGACGTTAACACGACGTTAGGGAAACTTTATCGGACCAATTTGCAAAATTGTAAACCACGAGGTTGTACGTGTATCCGACATCGAGATATATTATGTATATATACGCGTTGAACGCGAATTCAACGACATCGCCGGAACTATACGAATAAGTTTACGCGCGGTATACTGTACGTTCAACGTTTCGCACTGTTTACGAGCGGCAATCTTGGTGGTAATAATTTTTACGGTCTATCGATAATTTTGGTCGACTTGACGGTAAACGTCGGGCAGAGATACGATAATCCACATTTCGGGGTGCCTACAAGTTTTCCGAGTCAATAAGTTTCTCTACTGCACGACGTCCGCGGGGCGCGGGGTCTCTATAGCTTCTCACTTCGGAATTGTTCCCAGTAAAAGTATGGAAGTTGCATCCCGTCGTTCGTTAAATCTCGTCTCGTGATTAATCACGGGATTCTCGGCAGTGGAACTGTTATACGGTAAAGAAGAACGCTCCAAATCCGCTTGACCCGTACAAGAAATGAGGCAGGAAACTATCTCTGCCTCAAAACTTGTTCGGTTTCTTCACCTTATAACGAGGTATAGGTATGATCTGTACAGCGATAGAACGGCTGCAGCTGGGGCACTATTTCTTGCTTCAAAGTCTCGTCTGAAAAATAAAGTTTAACAACGAAAAATTTACACGCAATAAACTGTAGTTACGCGAAAAAAATAATTGATAACGATAACCGAAATTCGAAAAATGTTATTTCGCTAAAAGAATTGTGTTGTAAGAGTTGTTTTCGCGTTTAGCCCCAGATATACCATAATTTTTCCGATCAACCCGTCCTTGCAGGGGCGATCGTCCGCACGATCTGCGTGCACACGAATAACGTATAGACGCCGGACACACGTATAGGACGGGCGCGAGAGGCTGACAGCGAATGAATCCGTTGGCTTGTGAGCCGTATCTCTATAGTATGATTTAATGGTAACCCGCATGTGTCGAATAGCGTTTTCCCTAAAGTGTAAAATTTTATATTCTGAAAACGGACGAACGCGGTGATCCCATAATCCCTCAACCGCCGCGGGTCCCGCTCGTGGATGAAAAGGTATAACGGAAGAGGCCGCCGCCGCGGCGGTGCTCGACCCGTGTCCATGGGCGGCGATTCGACGACGGTAGGTGGAGAGGAAAGGATCGAGGGATGAAAACGAGGGCCGAATACCGGCCGGGAGTCGGGTATAGACGTTGCGGGTTCGTTCGCCGTGAGCTGATCCTGGAAGCGCGCGGTCATCGATATCACTGATACATCGGCGATACGTCGTCAGAAACATCGGGAGCACCGCCCGCCACGGTGATTGATCACCGATGCGGTCGTCGGCTCCGTCGGCGTGTACAGCGCCCCGGGCTTTCGCTACCCGGCGGCTTCACCTTACGGCGTCGGGTATAACCCGCAGAGTCCCGTAATGTCCCCGCTTCGTACGGACAACCTGCACGGGCGTAGTCGCACGATATCTATAACAATTTCGTACAACGATTGTTGCGATAACTGCTGTGCGTTGCTGCAAGCGGTGGTCAGGTTCCAGGTGCAAGGTGCCGGATGTGGATACGCGGCCGCTTAATCATTCCCTGACTGCTGCAGCGACACGACGCTCAAAACGCAACGGAACATCTCCGAGAAAGGATCGTTCCGATATCCACCTCGATGGTATGGAATACGTGGAATTGCCGCGCGACTAGGTGATATTGATTGAGGTTTAACGACGCAACGCGGATTCACCGGTACTGAAAAAATCTCTTGCTATTTTCTAGGAGTTTCGATATTACAGTCTGTACAAATGCGACCGTCATTCGATCAATGAACGCTGGATATGAATTGTAGGCGTTTACCTCTGTTGGGATAGGCGTAGATTCAACGGAGATTCGGCATCGGAAAAGTAAGACAGGTAGGATTGCGGAGCCCTCGGTAGAGGTAATTGGCAAACTCGCTGAGATAAATAGCCTTAATTTTACCTGAATTATACAATTATTGAAAAGACATCCGATCCGCACGTGTAATTTCAGCGCAAAAATCGATATCCTGACAGACAAAAACTTACCTACTACAAAATTGGGAAACAAATTAATTGACCAGTAATTTGAAATCGAATTCACTAAATCTCCAAAAAAAAAGAAACGAGAATCCTTCTATCATTGTTCCTCGAAGATGCGGAGTTACGATCCGAAATTCATGGAATTTTCATGAGAAATATTTTCGCACGGGAGCACTTCGATCACAAACAGTTTCACTCGAAAGAAAAACGAGTCGACGGCATTCATATTTACATACATACGTATTTTTTTCTTTTTTTTCTCTTATTCAAAACTAGAAACCTTAGAATCCGAACGAGCTTATAGAGTGATAAAAGTGACTGGCGTGAGACATCCTGGGAAAAACTTTTACAAGGATCACGTAGGATATTATGAGTGAATAGAGGAGCCAATTATATCGCGGCGTCGTAATTACCCGAGGCATGGCACACATTGCCGCGTACACAGGAGACACCAAAAGTCATTGTGGAAAGGGATGCTTTTCTTATTTTTTATTTTACACATCCATTTCTGTAGTTTTTATTTTACGGGAAACCTTTATAGGTCTATATAACTCGCTACAAAAGTTCCCTCTCACAATCAGTCGCAACGACATCCACACATCCATCCAGGAGGACGCACATACATCCATCCAGGAGGACGCGGACGTCGCGCAGGTTCTGGCGAAGGTCCACGTAAATGTCCGTGGAAACGGTGAGAGATATCAAGAAGACGACCGAGTGTCCGTCGTATATTATCTACCGGTGCACATGGATCGGATGCGGGGGTGTGCGGGGCCGCGCGGAGAATCGCCGCTTCATTGAACCTGACAGACGTTGTAAAACATTGGGAACGGTAAGCTGACCATTACTCTTAAACCATTGAAAAAAATCCCTCAGCGGACCGCCTCGTTCCACGTCTGTATTGTATTTATATATCTATATAGTTTTTATACGGCACCCATACGTCATTCAAATCACAGCAGGAGCAGTCCTCAAATTACGATATCGTATATCGGTAATAGGTGACCAGGTATGCGACCGGTCGCCATAAAAATTATTCCCCAAACACATACACTTGTACGTATAATGCGAACACGGGAATATAGGTTTATGACGTTATGACGCGTACACGTGTGCAGTGAGAAAAGGGTGAGTCTCGACTGTAGGGACACGCGAGTGGATTTTCTCTCGAACAGCCGGAGCGAATTCAATTTTCCAAAACTAATGCCACGCCTCATCCTCGCTGTAACGTTGATTCACGTTTAGCGGTAGATGACCGTACATTAGGGGTAAATGAAGCGTATCGGACCACCGGGTAAATTGGAGGCACATCGCTTGCCGCCTGCTTTATTTCTGTGATAAACACACCATTTCCGTGATACGTTTGTAACGACGTCGTGGTTATATTTTCGCGCGAAATCGGATCATCCCCAGTGATTGTTTGTCATTTAGGAATGTCGCTCGATTCATGAAAATTGTCGTCTCACGAAGTTGCAGCGTCCGGCTATCGAGACTCGCCGAATTCGGGCGTCGCTTGGTTCGCGGTGAATTTCTTACTTCGGTCGGTCGGGCGAGATCCGGAGAGAATCTTATTCGCTACGCGATATATTGAGAAGATTTTCCTCAAAAGCTCCGCAGTTATATTTTAATATTGACTTTATAGAGGAAGATAATGCCGCATGTGTTACCCGGCGACCCGGGGCTGCGTTGTGGAGTGGCGCTGGAGTGTGATATACGTTATACGATAGGTTATATATATGTATATGTAATACACGGTTATATAGGTACGTAAACGTATACACAAAACCATATTATACATCTCGCATAAATATGGGACTGGAGGAGATATACATACACATAATACGCGTAGGAATAATTTCAGGAGCTTTTATTTTCACCGTGCACAGAACCGCGCCCAGCCGTCTTGAATATGAGAAAACGATACGTAAAAACGGATCTCCGATGTACTTCTGTCTTCAATCAATTCACCCGTCTAACGAGGACGGTGAGATAAAAATTGATCGTACAGAGATGTAACTACGAGTCGATAAGAAATAGGCGATGGTAAATGGAAAGTAAGGGCGAATAACCGTTGCACGCTTAGAAGAGGAATGGAAAAACAAAAAAAACAACAAAAAAATAAAATAAAATACGAAAGTCGGGTGTCGGTGTAGCGCGAGGAGGGTTTTTAGACAAGGTGAAAGTATGGGGTGGCTGAAGAGTGGAAACGTGGATAAGGGTATCGGAGACGACGGTGGCAACTGGCTCGTGTCCGGTCCGCGACTTGTCCCCGCATTACCATATCATTGAAACTTGTAAGAATTCAATTTGTATGGCACACGTGGCCTCCGTCGGGATGGGTCGAGATGAAGGGATATTTGCAGATGGTGCCTGCCTTCCCCCGGGGGAGAGAGAGAGAGAGAGAGAGAGAGAGAGAGAGAGAGAGAAAGAGGAGTGGGGACTCCGTCAGGACGGTCCGTCGACGGAATAAAATCGTATATACGGAACGCGATCGGTGAAGCCTCGCATCTACTATCCGCGGGGCTACGATTTTCAAGGGTCGCCCGCCCTTTCCTTCGGCGGTAAACACCGGACGCGCGTCGTTCACCGCGCTCAATCGAAATGAAGCTAACCGCCGCGACTAATTGTAGGTACGAAAACAAACGTAGTACAAATTGAACACCATTCTGCGAAGAATTGGTCGATCGGCAAAAACGATCTCGATATAAATTTGAAAATTTCGAAGCGAACGAATTGAACAAGGCAAAGATAGTAGTGTCGGGGATCCGTCGACGGTGTCGAAGATGCGGGCGTTAGTAAGATTTCAATTTGAAATATTTTTCGAATATAAAATTGAGATACGATATCGAATATAGTATACAGCTGCCGCAACAGCAGTATATAATTTGAAGGAGATATTTTTATGTTCTCCTATCGTATCTCTTTCTATTTCTTCGAAGTAAGTCAATTCTTTCAATCAACGAAGCCGCACACGTATCTCACCGCGCATCACGGTTAAATTACTAATTGGAATCTCGTTGATGTCCCTCCATCTTATACCGAATATCGGATCAATATTTTTTATGCTCCCATAAGCCCGAAACTCACCGGGTCCCGATATAGCTGTAAAGATTAAGAAAAACCCCTTTAACGATTTTATGGCCCGATCATTAGACGACGCTCACAAATATTCACTTATATATATGACTGACATTCGAAGGGTCCGGCAATGTGTTGGAATACTTCTGAGATCTCCGCGTCGCATCCTTCTCATTTCCGCACAGGCTTTGTTGCCGAATATGAATCACGCGGGAGACGATAAAAATTTTCCAAAAAATCCGGTTTCAATTAGTCCACCCCACGATCAGCCGATCCGGATTCGGAGTACCGAACGTAGGTACTTGTACTCCGAATGAAAGTTACAACTAAAAATGGCGGACGTACGGAGTAACGACGTCTGCGGGTATTTCGTAAATTGTTATAACGGTGATCTAACAAGTAGTGGAAATTTCGAGTCTCGGGGTTATTTATAACTCTGTAGGTAGAGCCCGTTGGAAGTATAACCGAAATGAAAATACAAGATATTCGGCGACAGGTGCAACCACCATAAAACGGTTCTGTATCCGCGCCACGGGATAATAGAAAGCACTATAAAGCAGTATAAATCCGGTTGGATATTGAATGGTTGCTATTCCGTGGCCTCGGTATGTAGGTATACGTACATACGTATATACCGCGTATCTACGTATCCGTCACACATCGACGTCTACCCCCCCCCACCATACACTTTCGCGGCAGTACGAACGTCAAAATCCATACGCACACGTGTATATAAACGCGTATAAGGCTAAAATTGGTTTAGCCCATACCGATGCCGGCGTATAGGTGTATCTGCCCCATCGACCCCATTATTATAATCTCTCGCGGAGCCTGCAGCACGATCCGTAGAACCGCTATCCACTTCCTGCACCTATAATACAGCTATCTCTGATACGGAGAACCGACCACCTTCTGCGCCGAATGGTTTCGCGTAGCCTGGCTTTACGGTTTTAAGCTATCGAACCGCGTACGTATGATTTTCCTTCGTACGTCACGCCGATATATCAACTCATCTCTGTACCGAGCAACCGGGTCACACACGATGCCTTCTTTCCTCGCACATTTTATTCATACACCGGACGCGTCTACGAGCATTGGATCAAACTATCCTCGAAAGTTTTAAAAACTCAACGATCGTCGTACCGGTTCAAATTATGGGGTAACCCGTAGTCAAAATAATTCCGATATAGGTACGCGGGTAATCCAGATCGTGGACGCAAGATCAGCTGTGATTTACCGATGTGTTCGTTGTCAGTAATCGTCGTTGGTCGTTGTACCTGATTTGCAACGCTCCTGACGAGATACTCTCGATGTTTTAATAGGGTGTTAATTTTTTTTGCCATAATAGTTTTGATCGAGAGATGATTTTCCGTAACGAGGAAATCGTTTTCGTTGTCGAGACATAGGTGCGGGATATGAGGATAGCAATGACCGATACGTAGGCGGTATACCTATTCAAAGATACCGGCGTAACAAGGCTGCATTATTTATACGGATAACAAGGCTTAGGCATCTCAAGATCTCATTAGGAAAGGCAAATCCGTGCGATTGCGAGAGAAGCCGGGTGTAGCCGGGTTCCCAACGACGGCCCCCCCGCTAGGCATTTAGCATATTTAACCCTGTAATTCAAGCAATCCAACTCCGGATCCAGATTCTGATTAAGCGAGGGCGTCGACACGCGACCTGATTTATAAACCGACAAACTTCCAACACCCCCCCCCCCCCCCCCCCCACTCGTACTCGCTATCCGTCGAAATCATTTTTGTCCTTCGCGTTGGAGATACAATTTCGATCTCCTTACGCTCTTATGTCCTTTTCACGATGATATTGTTTCGTTGGAAAAATTCACTTCGCCGATACACGTTGCATAAAATGAGAACTCCCGAGAGTCTGGAAACAACGTCGTCAAGCGACGTGAATCGAGTTAACGGAAGACATCAAGAGGCGACTTCGAATATTCGCCATCTTCGAGATTGAAAATCAATTCTTCTTTCGAATGTTTGAAACACCGTTCGGAATGTCAATCGGCGATCGCGCGAGCGATGCTTGTCTATGATATAATATCCTTTAAGCATGTGTATATTGTATACCCGTGTATACATGTATGTGAGCAGCCATAAGTAAGGCATAAAAAGTATTATTTATTGGACGTATACAGCCGGACAGGTATAAGAAAAAGAGACGCATTCACCTCTTATATAGGTAGGACTAATAACGAGCTCTTCTGGCAATAAAAGAAAACGATTAAAAATCATATGATGCACCAGCGATATATTACAAGCGGATCCCATGAGATATGCTCTGCAGTTCATACGTGTGTTATACCTGTAAGCGTGAAATAAGAAACTAATATCATTCCGCTTATTTAATTTATCAAATTTAGCGCCGGTATGACGTCCATGGTCGCGATGCAGTTATCACACATATCTATGTATGACTTTCGATCGTTATTCGAATTTGGATAAAAAATATCTTCAACGGCGTATTCGCATCAGCTGATATATTTTCCAGTATACATACACGTACGTATATAACGTCGTTCGTTACACAGTTTCTGTACCACTTACAGTCAACTTCGCCGATAATTTACTACCCATTTACTGTAAGGCGCCTGTTAAGAGTTTCATATCCACGCTTGTTTATTACGAGGACCAAGTAAAGTGGCGGTATTAAATTTGTCCGCTTTTTGTCATCCGCGTCACTCTTGAAATAACCATTACGTTTAACGTAAACGAGCAACAACAACGGCTACAACGAATCCTCGTGTCGCGACCGAAGGGTGCCTTAAAATTTTGTAACATCCCGACATCGCGACTTGTGTTTCCAAAAATCAAATCACACCACACGTGTTGAAACAGGCGACGACACGTCGAATTCCGGCGATTTATTTTAACTTTACTTCAAAAACTACAACGCGATCGGTCATATGAAAGAAAAAAAAGAAAAAAATCGTTCTCACATGGCCTAACAAGACGTAAAAGTTGTCGTTATTTTCGAATCATCGAATCGCCGAGCTCCTCGAATGTGATTCTTCATTTTTCCGATCATCTTACAATTCTGGTGAAAATATGTGACATTCATGCGGGAATGATATAACTTATTCGCATACGTCCGAATACACAAGTGCATACGGGTATACGGTTGCAGCAGCGGTAGAGAAGTCGACGGGAGCACAGCGTTTTCACAGGCGTGATTCTCCGTGTCGGTCGTTTACACCGCGGAGAGTGGAGGATACGCAACGCCTCTCGCAGAGAAACGTTAGGACGATAGGCGGTTGTGTATAGGTTTCCACATGTACGTAGATGTATAAAATGAAGAATGAACGGCTGCACCGTAGCCGCAGGGCGAAGAAAGAGGGACGATATACGATATAAAAAGCGAACGGATATGACGGGCAATCTCCTAGGATAGCCGCGGCACGTTTCGCGCATACAATTTGTTTCGTGGTCGGAATATGCGAATATCACGTTTCCACCCTCATAGTACTCTCGACTTGTTTCTTTCCCTGTTCCCGCGAACGCTCGCCCGTGATACACGGGGCAATTCGATACCTCGTCACCCGCCGATGATATCTCACGCGCATCGGGATTCAGTTATATATGTATGTTCAACGGGAATTACAAAATCGAAGTGATTTTTTCTAAAGAAAGCTGACCGCGCTCGCGATAATTCGAAGGATTTTCAAAATCCAGTGTAACCGAGGGGAAAGATAAATGCAAATTCGGGGGAAGGGGGTGATTAATTAGGATCTTTCCCAAATAATCTCTGCGTATCAATTGCTATATATTCTGACTCATTGTCAGCTTATGATCATGTGTTACGTCATCTTTTAATTTGGACAATCGATCTTATATACGGTTTCCAAAGATGAAAAGTCTCTCTCAAATACAAGGTAACAATTTCGCCGGTCCCATCGCAGGTGATGGTAACCCTGTACTTGTCACAGGTGACCGCATCCCTGTACCCGTCACGTCGGTCAAGCTCTTCCGAGTAAGGGAGGCGAAAAAAAAAAAAGTTCAATCCCCCCCCCCCCCACAAATGACAGGGCGGGAGAGTCGCGCCGTCGAGAGTTGCAGGGAGTATAATCGAGGGAAAAAAAAGACCCGTGAAAATTATTACAGTCGAGTGTGGAAATAATGTACAAAGTAATTAAGGACAAACGATGTTGGGAGGCGGACGCGCACGTATAAAGGACCCTTCGCGCCCGTGGCCGGTGTCCGGGGTGCGACATTTACATAGTTATTAAATCGTGCGACCACCGGGGTCCTCGTCGCGGTAGAGCCGCGCGGATGGGGAAGATACGGGATACGGTTCTCACTGGCACTTCGCCGTTGCAGCAACGATTTCGTACAGATCGGGCGAACCGAGTGGAGGGGAAGGGATAAGGGAAAAGGGAAAAGGGAAAAGGGAAAAGGGAACCGGGAACCGGGAGAGGTAGGATGCGGCCATTAGATGCGCGTTAGATGCTGGATAAGCACTTGTTTATGGCCAGAGTCGGTCCATTGGTCCATTGGTCCATTAGTCCCTTCGCAGCAGCCACCAGCCGGGTCCGCCGAACAACAACGGTGGAAAATTGCGACGTCGGGTTAATTGTTGGTAAATTACGAACGAATCATCGAATCGAATCATCGCACGGAAAATATTAATTTTGATTTTCTCGTACCCGTTAACGATATTGATCGAAGGAAGAGGCGACTAGGGTTCGATAGGGAACGAATCGATCCGATCGGCACACGAATTCTTTCGACTTAAAAACCTTCAATCGTCGATGGCGAAAATTGTTATTGAAAAAATGAGAAATCAATCGTTCTTCAATTCTCGACGAGATCAATTTATACGATTTATACACGAGTATACTCCGTTAAAACAATCGAGCGATATTATTGTAATTTAATTAAAGTTTCAGGGAATAACGCAGAGTCTCTTAAATCACCCTGCATGACCTCTTCCGGGCGCGTAGATATATATATATATATTAATCCATAAGCTGCGGAACGGGTCGCAAATCCAGAACCGTGTACTGATTGGTTAATCTGATAAAATCTCTCGGTGAAATTTATGTGGAAAACAAAACACTGTCTGCATCCGGCTGAGTCCCTACAAAACATGATATCACCATCATGTACCCATGCAAACCATATTATATGTATACACCATATTGCCGTGTACACGTTCGTATACTACACATACATATATACAAAAGGTGGACGTAATGAGTTGGAATCCGTCACTGCAACCTCTTCCCGGCTACTCTTAACATCTGGAGAATCGAACACGTATAATTTGAACTTCAAGGTATCCACGTCGTGGAGACGTCGATTCGTTAGGATGAAAATGAGGGAACCATCGGCCACATATAAATTGCGACGTGACCTCTAGCTTTCGGTTTTTCATTATTTTTTTTTCATTTTTCTCTTTCCCATCGTCTCGTCTTGTGCCGATGCAATGCGAAGATGTGCTTGATTCGAGCAGCCAAAGAGTTGATCATAAACAAAATTTTCAAAGTTCTTCAGAGATCTCGATATCCGATCCGTATAACGGACGAGAAAATCGAGAATATCCTTCTATCAAATTTTGGTGCTTTCCTGCGGCGGATCCTCGAGGATTTTGGTGAATTTCGCGAGGTTATTCTTCCTCGGTTGATCCAACCAAAAAATTCCAACAAAATTCAGTCGGATCTACGGAATTAAATCGTGGTTTTTGTTCGGACATTTGGCGGAAGTGCAACATTGACCGAGGGGTACGTGTATATATATATGTAAATACAATCGGAGCGCATCCATCACTCGGCTGGAGATTATAAATAATCGTTATTATCCAAAATATGATCGCCCTGCCGATTCTCTTCGGTCGAGTACACCACGCTACCTCGGCTGCTGTACGGTCGCCGCATTTTATCCGCGGTGTCGGACTTTGATTGGCCAATCCGATAGAATCCGCTATGAATTTATGACACCGCTGGTTCGGATGCGGATCGGCACACCAAACTTCCCGGTATCGATTCCGAGTGATAAAAAATAAATAGATTAATAAATACACAAAACGACACTCGACCCCCCCCCCCCCTCCGGCAGCCGTGTACCTCCCGACCGAATGTAGATCGACCGACTCGATATACGGATTACTAGAAATTTCCATTTTTTCGTTCCTCCCAATGAATTTCGGCTTTCGCAGTCCCGTGAAAAAAAAAAAAAACAAAAAAAAACAAAAAAAAAAAAAAAATCAGCTGCACGTTAGGTCGCATCGATCGGACGATGGAAACAAAATACGCTCTCTTCTTCTATTTTATATACGTGTACATTTTAATGGCGGCTACACGAGTGTAACATGTGTTTCCGAGGTATATAAGGTAGTTAAACATTGAGAAAGGACAACACCGCTCCGAAGGTATTCTCGTATACTAAAATGGCTGTTGCGTTAATTAAGCAATGCGAATTTATCTCACTTATTAAGTCAGGAAGCCGCACACCCTCCCTCACCCTCGCCACCTTCCTCGTTTTCCCTTTACCTTCCTTTACCCCGTAGCCCTTTGCCCCCGCTACATCGTAAATCTCTCGCGGCCCCCGCAACACAGGGACAAGCCAACAACGCGCCGAACAAAGCTCCCGTCTCTCCGCTTTCGCTCGGTATTTTCACCGAACGCGAAAACCGCCGTGACTCTGCTTGTATTCGTAATTAATATGGGGCTTAAAACGTCAAGATACTCCACTGGTTATAATGCCACCCGCGGCGGGCACACCGTATACACTACACCTTACTCTCCATCTAGTGCAGAACGCGACTACATATCTAGGTGTCCCTACTCCAACCCCGCCCAAGCCCTTTTTCATAAAGTAATAATTGTTTGTCGCCCGCTGGTATCCAACGACCTGCAACGCGCAACTTGTACTCGCGCGCCCTTACGCCCCGCCGCCGTCGCGTCCTGCGTTATCGGGGTTCGCATCACCTAACTTACCTCGTAATATTTGTTCATTTTATCCAACGAGTATACCTACGCTAGGTGACGTATAGATTTCGTTTTCTCCCGTAGACCGCGTGACTTTTACCCTCCAATCCGTCGCGTTGCTGCACTTGTAGAATTTTTCATCTCCTTTATGTACTCACTGATTACAGTTTCCAAAAATTTTCTTCACCCAACGAATACGGCGTATACTGTCTGTGTGCGCGCGTGTCGTGGGATCGAATCAATCGAGAATTATTTTTTAATGAATTTCAACAATTCGATCGCCCTCTCTTTGCGCCGGAGCACGAATGCGCTTGTCCGTTGGACGACATGATAGCGAGATTATCGCCCTCCGTTCATATATGTATATATGTACATACATACATATGCGCACGCATTTATATGATCCATTAAACAGAGCTGTTAATAGTGCGCTCTGACGTAGCAGCGCTGAAGATAACGCTCCGCATATCTGATTAGCTGCTCATTACGCCCGAATCTCACTTCGAAACTGCACGCGTTTACCTCGCTTACCGCGCCAAGACTCGATAGAAATCAAATCGAATCGTCGTGCAGAGGTGGAGGTCGAAGGGATGCGACGATCACGCTTATTCCCTTTTATTTATTTATTTATTTATTTATTTATTTATTTTCTTCGTTTTTCGTCAGACGAGATAATCTCCACTCCCGTGAGTCCGTGATGCGCGCGTATTTGAGTAATTAGATCGCATTATTTTCACCGAAGCTGTTGAGATGCGGGAGTCCCGGACGCTTTTACCCAATTACAGAGAACCCATGCATAGTGTTGCTGCTACTACCGCGTTACGCGGCGTAGTTCGACCGCCGCCTCAATTGCATCGTGGGCAAGTTTACCTCATCGGTCATCATTAGAGTGCCCCGTGTAGGCCGCGTCCTTACTACCAGGTGCAGGTCGACCCGGTACCGGTCGTTTTATTCTCTCGTCTCATCGCATTCAGAAGGGATTATTCAACCTGGCGCGTGAAAAAGAACGCGCTGCTTGGCTCCGGTACCGGTACGGTATAGTCACCGACGAAAGAACGGGTGGATAGCTGCTTTTGTACAAGGATTATCGCGATGATGACCGCGCCAGGCTCTTTTACACGGTAATGCGATTTTAATGTTTATTAAATTTACGAGCTTTGTAGCTACCAGCCCCCTCCCCCCACCTCCCCCCCCCCCTCCACCGTACTCTTCTCCCCCTCCCCGCCACCCCTTTTGTCCGCACGCTTCACCAAAACGACCGCGACTCTCAGTCTATTTTCGTGGTTAAATTATAAAATATGGCGAAGGACGCCTGACCTTGAACCCGACCAACTTCTCGATACGACCGAGCGAGCTCGCCCATATTATTACCATTATGTTCTCTCGTTTGTTTATTTCTCACTCATTCGGTTACAACAGGAGGTAGGATATGTCTCCGCACGAATCTGTGGAGATCAGCGATCCCCCCCCCCCCCCCAACCGAATATTTTCATTCCTCGTACCACGGACAGTGCAGGTGGAATTTCGAAGTGATAATTGTACGCCACCTAGTCGATCGATTCGATCTCGATGATAATTTCTCTTGTACAAAAATATTCACGTTTCGAGCCCGCGCGGGGTTTTAATTTATTCGCGATAGCGTGACGCGAAACGACGTCGATACATCTTTAATCGTTACGTACAAGTGCTCGCCAAACGAGTAGAGTGCGCGTCGCGCGCGTCGATCGTTTTCAAAGTTTCGTCGGTTCGAAAATATTCCGAGGGATGATAACCCGTGTCTGATCGTTCGCGCAGTTGTAAATCGTACACGCGTTACGATACTCTCAGCCGTGAAATATACGAACGCTCGTTTCTCTCCCCTCACATTTATACGCTATGGCGGATAACAAAACTGAAAGCGAACAACAGTTTAATCTCAATTTGACGCAATGAAAACAGCCGCGTTGTGTACGGCGGTCGCCGATCCCCGTCTCCTCACCCTATATATGCCGTGAACGTATAGCTATACATATATATCTAACTTATACGTATGCGCGCAATCGGGGATCGGCCACAATCCCGTGAAATCTTTAGCCGCGCGATAACACGTGCCGTCCTACGTGTAGCGTGCGCTCATCGTGTAACGCAAGGATCCTACAGTTTACGGACGTGTATACTGTACATTATACTAGCGAGCGAGGGTGTCGCGAAGCGGCCACGAGCCACGTGCCCAATGACACTATCAATTTGGTATCAAGGGATGGTATTATAAGCGTGGAACTTGTTGTGTGTATACATTGTACGTATAGTACATACCCGTGCAGGGCATAAAAGTGTTTGGCGTGGACGCACTCGAGCGGGATTGAGCGTCGCACGTATCTGGGTATAATACCGACGCGTACCCGTATTTCGCCGCCTCCGCTGGGGCCGTCGTGTAATACGAATCGTGAACAAGGGTGAGAGCAAACAAGGGTAAGTCGGGAAAGCTTCGAGTCACGCCTTCGGGCCGCGTGCCGACGTAGTTCGGCGACTGCACGCACGCGTTGCTCAGCTTCGCGATTACAGTTGAGAACCGAATTGCGATCTCGTGTAACTGCAGGGATGAGACGAAGCCCGTTCAGGATCCTTGTACTTCACTTCCAATACAAGGACTCGTCCCCGTAAAATTGAAAAGAGGACGAGGCACCGTTTGCCGAGATTTTTTTGAGAAGTCGTTGCGAACGTTTCGAATCACTTCAAGTCAAATGATTGTGATTTTTTTGGGTTTCGGAGGGTTCCGTTTAGCCAGATCTTCGTTATCTCTCGAACTATAATTGTAAAATAACTCGGAGGTTGTCCACGGCGTCTGTGCGAGCAAGAAATCCGACTGTACGTATGTGACGTTGAATAAAAAAAAGAGGTATGCAAACGTCGCCGGTATATTTCCACTTGGGTATAATCTCGGTTTCTCTACGGGGAGTCGGGCGGCGGCAGAGGGCTGCGACGTCGGAATCGGATTGGTGTAGAAGAGAAGAGGAATTGGTTGGTTGGTTTTTGCTAGTCATCGGCTAGATGACTTCGGGTTTCCAGAGATCGCGGGGGGTGCATTAGCGCGAGGAGCCAGAAAGCGATCGCTTTCGCTAATGGAGTGTCGCTCCGCGTTATCGTTCTCCTTATCGGCTACCTCGTCGTCACACACACGTCACAGTCGGGAAACGAAATCGGAGTTACAGTGACGACGGTTAAATCCCAACCCCCCAACCCCCCCCCGCGGAGCTTCGGCATTTTTCATGCAGATCCGAACCTTGTTATATACCGGGGATTCGAAAAGCTTGCGGATTTCGAAGGACCAAACGCTCCAAATTATCTGACTAGTTTCAAGCTTTAATCGCAGGATCGCAGATCTGCAACACTACCGATTTTCGTTGTTTCGCTCCTTATTAAAACAATCGCTGAGTGATTCCTCGGTTTTTTCAGCCTCGTGAACGTCTCGTGCATCGATGCGAATGAGTGGACTGGTTTTCCGTGTGTGAGGACCTTGTTGAATCAGAGTTTTACATCCGTATCTATCGATTAAAAATTTTTATCACGCGATTTTGAAATTGATTTTGGGAAAATATTTGAATAATTTACCGGAAATTGTCATCGGTACCAACGTACAGATATTCGCGACGACTAAATTTTTACTCCTAAGTTATAGTTTGTGGTACATACATATATTGTTTGTACTTTTCGTGCAATATTGTATATACATATTCCCGTACGACATGTTGATGTCGAGGGTCCCCGGGAGATGAAGAAGGAATCCTAATGATCGCATTAATCATTCTCAGCTTGACTCGTCCGAGAGGATTAAACTGACAATGAGTGTTAATTTTATCCATATTAAATTTTTTTTTCATCTGTCCAAGCGGAGATTTGCAATCGGTGATTATTCATTAAACGCGATGACACATTTTTGAGGAGCAAACCTTTTCTCCTCGAAACGGTCGGCGCGTATCTTCCTCCTGCGCCAACTGCAGCGGATTCGCCCCACCGTGTGAATTACACCTCGGTGAATTTAACTTTGCAATACCACCGGCACGGGGTAACGCGCAACTCTAATCGCCACGGTGCCGCGGTTCGTCGTTTATTTTGTCGGCGTACGGCTGCTCGTACAATGAAACATGCGTTTCATGGAGTGTCGTCATTGCGCGAACATCTACCAAAGTCGAGTTTAACGATTCTACCGAACGATTCAAGAATCATTAGTAGACTCGGCGGAAGTTGGGCCTTGCACGAGAAATAAGTACGACCCCCGGGGTAGTACCGCTGGCGTTAGGCGTCCGGAAAATGGCGAGATCCTTCGGAAACTGGTGGCGAGGAATGAGGACGGATATACTGCCGGGGCTTCACCACTACCGGCACCAAACTACGTAACGCCGTCGAGGCTCGCAACTTTGGCCCAGCTGCCGCTGCCGCTGCTAACTTATATATATATACGCTCACGAATAGTTGATGACATGGCGGCAGTTGTTCGACAAGTGTCTGCATACGAGTTATTGAATATCTCGTACAAAGATTGAATATAGATTTAGGCTTATCGAACAACTTCCGTCGACGAGGAGCGAGCGGGACCTTCTCCGGATCGAAAGTGTTCGGCTATTTCATCATCGTCGGACCGACTCCGGCGAACGCGATATTTTCAGGATGAGAAAACATTTCGGTATAGGGTGGCCCGGTATTCGGGGTCGCTAGTTCTCAACTTCCGGTTCCCGGCGAAGTTCACCGCGAAAGTGTTCTCGAGCGACCTTGAAGACAAATAAATACGATCGTCGAGGCCGACTCGGATACCGGTACAAATGGGATTTGCTATTTTTTTTTTTTTTCTTTTTTCAAATCGAATGTCGGAAATCCGAGGTCGAAAGGCCGCGGTACCCGACCGTGTACGTAATTAACCTTCCGCGCCGCCGACGGAACTCTGGTATCCGCTGTATTCGTCGGCTACGCGTGTGCAATAATAATTATTGCTTAATCGATAATCGCCGAAATATGATGGAGCTTTCCGCGTTTACATTGGTATTATTGTACCTGTAGTTGTGCAGTCGGCGTTACCGGCGTGCAAATCAATTATTACAGAAGTATGCCTCGTCTATAGGGGAGGGAACGCGTATGACGTGAACGAGATCAACGGTCGAAATCAGCGCATCAGTTCGGATCCGATTATGATAATTTCATTATTATCGCTAAACGTATTATGAAGATATTGAGCTAATTGAATCTACCAAACTGCTGTTTTGGCATTAACTTCCACAGAGATTACATACATTTTGTCAAAAACACCGACACACCGCAACCAGCCTCGAATAACGCCGGTCGCTTTTCGGCGTATTCTACCATCCGTATACCCAGTGATACACGTACACGGTGGGCAAAAAAGTAACAATACGAAGAAAGCTGAATATACGTATCTTGACAATTTCTCTTTCCCTCTTCGATATTGATGTATTCTTCAGCGTCGACTGTCGGGTCATTTTTACAGAAACTTTTCAAAAAATGTCCCGCACAAGGCGCTTTTTTTTTTTAGTAAAATAAATGTGGAGAGTCTTGGAATTTGTCAAAACTCATAAGCTTCAGATTTTTATATTTCGTTTGAAAGAAGTTTTTCCAAATTATTCGACGAGTACGGCGGTATTTATTTACGTCGGTTCAAACAATTATCCGATTTCCGGTGACACCCTGTGCGTTTACCGCTATGTTCCGCGTATGTTCGTGCAATATGACACGCGAAACCCGTACATGTATAATATACAGGGGCGGTTATGCATCGTTGGTGGCCCATAATATTAGCATTTGAAATTCTGCTCGCGCAAGATTCGCACAAAATAGTAGCTACGTTATATTATATATATATACGTACAAGCCATGCGCTGCCTTCACTTCTCTTCTCCATTTAATGTCACTACACAGCTATACGCAATAATTCTACATCCGCTATATTCGAAGTACCAACTGCTCCGAACACTCCCGTATAACAATTGGTGTCGAGTGCAGATTCTCGTGCTGAACCACGAGTTGTCAGTCCGGTGAATCCAATGTAATTGGTGATCGCTAAATTAATTCCTAAACTTGGAGGGATGTCGAATGATTTTGTAAAAAAATTTCGAAACATCTTCGAATATCTCCGATATAGATGAGCAATGCCTATACCGCTTGCGGGGTGTCGAAGAATTTTTCCGGAACAGGAACATCGTCGCCTGGCGTTTCGACCTTCGCGAATCGATGGATTTCCGTTGACGAAGAATCGATGTTTCATCAATTTTTTCTAACGCTAACGCTGATTGTTTCGTTGGATAAAAAATTTTCGCAACGGCCATCAGATTTCTCTGAGAAATCTATATCGCAATTATACCGTAATTCTTTCCTCGAAAATATGTAGCCCGGACGAACACGTACTCATAAAGGACGACGTAAACGTATATAATACATACATATATATATATAGACAATTTATTGATAAGGTTTTACAAACGACTCCGTGCTGCAGTAAAGACGGAAAGTATAAGGTGGAACGAACGGAGGGTGGTAGCGTCGCGAGAGGGCGCAATCGAAGAGTTAGAGCTAGTTTTAAACTTTGAAGTCTACATACCGGGTGGCCATTACTTCGTCGCGAAAACTTTCAAGTTAACTTGGTAAAATATTTATTCGTTACATAAAATCTGACTATACCAATCGCGCAGGGGATGCGGCGAGAGCGATAAAACTAACAATGTGTATACATATTCATAAGCATACATCACTGCACCCGTAGAGTCGTATCCGCGTATAAAACTGAGGTTCGAATCGTTCGGACTTTTTAGCAAACTCAATATCCGATCATATATTTTAATGGAAAACTTTTTCTCATTTCTCTTGTCAAAGTCCCGCTAAGATAATTTAATTTCTGCCCCTTTGCAGAAAGTATATACATACACGCGGGCTCGCCGCCCAACTCCCGATTTCTCTCCATCGGTACATAGGTCTAGGTACCGCTTGCTTCGGGTTAGGTTGGGTTATTTCACCCACTGCGACTTTCCTACACCATTCGACTTTATCCCCCCCCCCTCCCCCCTCCCCCCCGACTTTACTCCGTTTCGCGTTTACGTATATAACGGCACGGGTCTTTGCCAACTTTTTTCATACCTATTCCAATTAGAATATTTTCCATTGATTTAAAGCCTGCGCGAGTAGGTATTAACGGTTTAATCTGGCTATAAATTCAAGGCGTCGATGCCTACGCCGTTTTCTCCCCCCCCCCCCCCCCCCCCCCCACCCTCCATATACAGCTATATATACCTTTGATACTCACTCTCCATTCTCCATTCTCCACTCCACGTTCTCCGTTCTCCGTTCTCTCCACTTTACACTTTTCGCCCACCCCCGCCCCCGGTGGGGACCGCGCCACTTGGCGACACCCCGAACTCTATATTAAGGGAGGTAACCGGGGGGTATTTCGCTGGCGAACACGGCCGCTACTACTTCCGACGACGCCAACTTTACGAGCGTGTCGCAAAGTATTAATCACGGCACTCATCTTAAATCGCTCGATGGTATATCGCTCGTAAAAATGGCGCGCACGCCTATTTACGGATGCTTGCCAGGTTATATTCGAATGTCGAAGAAAGCTTGCACAACGAGAGGAACGCGGAACTCCTCGCAGGAGGGTGGAGTCGGCGCCCGGCGTCGTCGCGAAACGCCTTCCGCCGTCTATTCCCCCCTCCGTACCCCCTCGTCCCCCCTCGTCCCCCCCACCCCCCTCCTTTACTACCCCCTGCTATTTCTGCTTCAGTCCTTTATAATTTCCGGTTCCAAATTAACTTGGAAAAAAAAAAAAAAAAAAAAAAAAAAAAAACACGGAACCGCTTCAATTTCTACCACGCAACATCGTCGTAGACGTGTAGGTGCGTCGTGTGTATATGGGGAACGACTATCGTCCTTAGGCGAGCATGTAAATTGTACGAGTAATTTGCAAACACCGGGCGTACTTTTTCACCCCATTCTTACGAGCGTCTTTCATTATACTATGCATACTAGAGTGGTATATATTTGCGGTGTAATGATGCGCGGTGACTTTGGGAGCTAAATCTTCAGGGAGGATTTGGAATTTTCGCTGGAAAACATCCACCTACGGGTACCTCGGCTAACGGTATAACGAGTGCGATAAGGTTGTGAGAAGCGTAACCAAAAATCCTACGATATCTGCCACGTATCGTATCGAATCTTCACCTAGCTCGTCGATCGTCAAGTTTTTTTGAAAAGAAATTGAGTTATTTTCAACATTCGAAATCTTCGGAAGAGATTCAGAATATATCGTGTATGTTGTCGGTATCTTCGGTCAAAAATTTGACTTGCCATCCATCAAAATGTTCCGTTAATCGTCCGATATAATTAATCATCATAGCTACAAAAATAATCTCATCAAAGATGCGCCTGATTGAGATGAATTTGAAATCATTGCGAATTCGAGCTTTGATTCCTTCGAAGTCAACTGGTCCCGCGAAAACGTTTCACGCTTACCAATTGCTCAAGAGTCTTTCAGTTCTTTTTCCTACCGAATCGGTTATATAAACGACGCCCGCAATGTTCGCTGCGCGTTCTACCGATACACATAGGTACATGTACTGCACGGTGTACGTGTGTACTTATTATCTACGTACATAAATACAATACGTACATACAGCCGTTTATATATAATAAGAGATTTCCTAGGGAGCGCGCGCGCTTATTCGCTGTACCGCGTAGAGCAAAACAGACGAAGGAACATCGCTGATCATAATAAAAGCGGCGAAGAAGCTGGGGGGGGGGGGTCGGGGGGTGGCGGTGGCGCAGGGGGTGCAGGGGAAAGGTTAGCAAAAGTTGTTCGTCGGAGGGGTGCGGACGCGAGGATGAGGATGAGGACGAAGATGAGGACGAGGATGAGGGGAAACCGAAATGGGGGTGAAAGATAAAAATGAATGAGAATGATATTACGGCGGGCTGAGGGGGTGTGGTGTAGGTTGCTCGCTGTACGAAATGGAACTGGGATTGGCGGGCGAGTCGACGAGGTATACGTGTAGTACATAAGCGAACCAACACGCGGGCTCACGAGGATATTTCACGTATACACCTACACGCGGATCGACCAGAGATACATAAAACTATGTATAGAGTTGTGTAAAGGCTGATTTTCCGCGTGTTGCGCGCAAGAATTTCGCGGGGTTCTTTGGTTTTTTGCTAGCCGTGCTGCAGCAACACCGCGGGAAAGGACGGCGGCGGCGGCGGCGGCGGCGGCGGCGGCGAGGGAGGGAGGGAGGGAGGGAAGGAGTCGGGGGTGAGGCAGGAAGATAAACATGACGGGATAGCAAATGTAGGAGCGATAAAACGATATGAAAATCCTGCAGCCGGATATAAAAGTGTTGTTCCTCGGCTCCCGCGCGGGCTTCTTCTCTCTTTTTAGCTATTTTCTCTCTTCTGGCTGCGATCTCCCATCCTTTTCTCGTTTTCTTACTATCCGGCTCTCCTCCGTTCGCAATCGTCTCGAACAAGCAGATCCTTATACGTACGCAAGTATAGGTATACCCACCACCCAGCAGCGGGTTACGCCGCCGTTATTGCCAACCCCGGAAATCTTCATATTCCTTGGTTCGTTTCACATCTTTTTTCGAGTAGCGTCAACCACTCGGAACGCCGCACGTCCGGGTGAATCTTGTTTTGGCCGCTCATACATTTCACCGATTTCCCGTACACCGCGACATCCGAGCCTTTTTTAAATTATCGTATTTTCCCACCCCAATTGGGTAATCATATTGTCGGCGAATTAGAGTCGAATCGATTCGCGATCGTTCCATAAGCGTGCACAACTCGTATACCGCTGGAAATCGGCATCGGTATATCCGCGAGCTAGCTCCGGCCAGCCCCTGTTTTGTTTCAAGAGGTGGGGAGACCCGGGCCACACACGCGACGTGTGATTCGCTCTGGCAACCATCTATCTATCAGCTTTTATCGGTTTTACAATAAAAAGTATAATAATGCGGAATGTTTTCCGATTCTCCCCGTATGATATACCAAACCACCCGCTCCGCGGACGCCGCCATGTTGGAATCACCCTCCGTCGCCCCCCCCCCCCTCCCCCCCCCCTCTCGATCTCTGCAGTTCTTCCGCGATACTCGCCTCGCCGCTACGCTACAGCCCTTCCGCACAACCGGCACTAAATCTTTTCACTTTCCCTCTGCGCCCCTCTCGCCCGAACCCGACCTCAACCGGCACATAAAAATGTCGCATACCGATTTCGGACCGATAGAGGATCACCCCGATCGCAACCCGCAGATTGTACACATTCCGCCCCGCTGTCGAATTCTCTTATTGAATTCGCAAAATTTCGTAACGTTTAATTCCGCGCCGCGTCGCCCGTCTCACCGCGCGGCTTTTAATTTATCATTCTACGAGCCGGAAATATCCGGCGAAATAGCCACGCGTTGGTACGTAAAGTTTTAATTGATCGCCCCTGAAAATAATATCTGGAAAAAAAAAAATATGGGGATAGCTCGAATTATTATGAGGTAACGAATAATTACGCGATTTTTCACAACTTTGAGCCGAGTGATTTTAGAGATTTCCTACAGCTGAACGGAATTTCGAAGCATCGCGGCGAATCCAACGTTTTCACAATTTTATCGCCATCGAGTGTAGAGTTTCGATGGAATTGAAAAATTTTTGCACGGGAAACGCTATCGAAAAGCGAAATGTTTATCACTGTATCATTATACCTATGGCATATTGAGACGATTGGGTTATACGATATATGCGGCAACGCGGTTTTCACTATCGTATCCTAGAAGATAGTTTCCATATCTCACGAGCTTTAGTTCCACGAACACGTTTTATTATACGACGGTATATACATATTATAGTTATTGTTGGACTTGTTTTTATACATTTTTTACAATGCTCTCGATGTGGACAACGTTCCATGCAAACGATACGTAGCCCGTCTAGAAAAATAACAAAAAGTAACGATCCGATCGCACTCGAGTGATTACGGTGATCGGGGGTGAGCCGAGCTACTTTATACGGTGGACGCTGAATATATGATAATTAGTTTTACTTTGTTTCATAGATAACCGCGCGGAGCTCTCCTCCGTCTCATTTACAAAATATATAGCGATAGACAAAAAATAGAGAAAACACTTAGTTGGAAAACAACATAGCGTTGGAATCCGTGGGTGAATCTCGGGTTGCCTGGTGGTCACGGGGTGTAATTGCAGAACCCCACCGTCGCTTCCTTTCTTCAATCAGGTGCCGCTGATGTCAGATTGTTAAAGGGTTTTTTTCATACGGAGTCTTTCCATACCGATAACTATCATTCGATGACTGGATGAGTCACCGAGTCTTTGGCAAAACTTGACGGGAGCTCGCTCGTTCAAATTGTGACGATAATCTACATTCACGATGTGATACGAGTCGATATAGGAGATACCCGAACTGTGAAATACCAATTATTCGCCCATGAAACGTCGAGCGATACATTCAGAGCCATTTAATTGCGATCGTGTTTCGTTAGCTTCATTAACTTGAGAGACGAGCGTCGCGTTGTTTGGTCGTACAGGTACAGTCGTCGTGATATATATGGGGTTATATATATCGCGGGCTGTAACTGCAGGTGCCACATAGAGGTATGAATAGGCGACTATATTTCCGGAGTCACGATTGACTGGTCATAACTGTGTATTATATAATAAAACCAAAGTTAGACAACCACCGAAAAACCAGTCGCCTTGTTTCCGAGCGTGTACCCTGAGGGGCTCCAAGATCTCAATTCAACGCTATGCAGGTATCCGGTATGGCATGCTCGCGGGAAATCGTTCGGCGATCGATTGTGACAAAAAAATCTATCACGTTCGAAGGTATTTTCTTCGGGTGATGTGTAGTTGGAAATCAGTTATGATTATTCGAAGAAATAAGATAATTAGAAAAAAAATAATCAATTTATTCGCTTCGCCGAGTAAACGAAGAATACGTGTATTGGTCACCGATCGCGATCGCTCCGCACTCTCGCATCGAGCGATTATATTTTCATCGATTGCGTTTGAGTAATAAAACGATAAGCGCACAAACAGCACGATACCAGGCGTGTAATATCTGTGTACTTTGTACGTATTACGCTAGAATTGATTAAACCCATAATTACTAGGCACGCGCTGGTCGTGAGCTATAACTATACTCTTGAAGAAACTGGTATCGTGGTTAGTTGCCAAAAGGAAATTAAAATTTCGGATAATTGAATTTCTTTTCAACATACATGCGGGTATATAGATTTTTTTTAAACGATTATTACCTTTCATGTAACCCGCGCTGAATGTACAGCGATTGATCTCTCTAACTGGAAAACGGTTAGCAGTCTTCTAACTCGGTCCGGAGAGTCGGTCGCCGCAGCGAACACGCGAGTTACGAGTAGTACGTAATATCCGATTGGATAGGTTGTGTCCACTTTAAAACCACGTGGTCCGAAGCGGTCGATCTTTCGATTTACCAATTTCTCGTATCTTCTTCTATTTCTCATTTCATTATTTATTTATTTCTTCATTTTCGTTTCTGAGCGGCGTTCGCCGTCGAATAACATATTAAATGCTCTTCGAGAAATCTACCTAATAGGATGATATAAGATGTAACTCATGAGATGTTACGACGATCAGAAATGTTAAGTACGTACGTACCCCCGACGTAAGGCAGTTTCTACCTAAGGGATGAATTTTTTCTTCAGTCTTTTAGTTTTCAATTTTTTGCCTCCCCCTTTTGTTCGGCTCGTCGATACACCCGTGTTTATAGACATGTTACAGTTGAAGTTCTGGCGATTCGTAATGTATGACCTCGGCGTGCAAAAATGTTATGGCGGGGATTCGAAGTTCTGGGATTCCGCAGTCGCGGTGACACATCGTTCCGTAGATGCGCGTCGAATATAAAAATACAATATCACTTAACGAATACCTACCCTCTGTGTACATATCCATATGATGCACACATGTTTATTTCCACTTCAACGGTAGCTTATATATATACATATATATTAAATAAAATAAAATCAATTCGTACATAGAAATGTTTACATACCCAGTGCGCATAAAATACAATGACGTAAACTATCCGACAGTTACGTATAGTATAGGCGTAGCTAAAAAGAAATAAGAAAAAAAGTGAAAAAACGGGGGCTCATATTCCAAAGGCTTCGAGGCGATCGTTTTAGGTGAAGATTTTATGCCGCAGCACTTATTGTCGGCTATTATATACCAGTGTAAACATTGATACAATGTGGAAAAACGGGGGGTGGGGTGTCGAAACGTCGTAAATATTCCCCTCGATTGAAGAGTTTTTATTTTCCAGATACAAATAAAAAAAAAAAATGGAGATAATTTTTTTGATTTTCCAACGATCCGCAAATTCGACGCACGAATTCAGAAATCCGAAATGTTTCTTCGGAGGCATAAAATACGTCACATCGATGAATGTATATATATATATATATATATATATATATGTGGACTGAACTGTTATACGTACGTACATATATATTTAGCCGATTTCCGACCGAAATCCAATTACGGCTTGGCACGCTTTTATTTGGCAAAGTGACATCTGATGACCGAGTAAACGGGGTTATATCGCGACTATGTTCGTTTCACGGATAATATGCGCTCGTGCGGTATACGGATAAATTTCCGACGCAAATACGAGCGTCGCGAAGGTGTGCGCAATTTATAAAACGATCGACGACAATGTTTTTGCGTGCGTTCTTTACGTTTCGTGTACTCCTCATGATTTATACGTATACGTACGCGTGTATGTTTGTCGAATCTTACACGTGTGTTTGTACGGGCGCACTTTGGCGGAAATGACAATGAACATCGTATTGACAACGACCCTTAACACCGGCTCCGTCCCACCATTCAAGGAGATGAAACGCCACTAAAGAGAATCGGGCGTATACAGTGACGCCCGTAACTGCGGGGGGTAAGGATGGGGGGCGCATAGTACTCTACGTTAGAAATGTATCTACGAGTATACCAGGTGACTCGAAAAACGAGTTATTCTTATTCTTCCCGAAGAAATCCGTTTCACGATTCCGCTCTCGACTCATCGTCGCGAATAGAAACGTTTCCACGAGGTATAGGAAATATCGAAATTCGGATGGAATGAAAGTAGAGCGAAAAAAAATTATAGCTTCACGATTTCGGCGACGAATCGTTAGTTCGAAACGATCACTACCTGCACGTCGCAGTTCCATGTGTAAGGGTGAATAACCGATTCAAAAGAAAAACCATAACGTCCCAACGTGCAGTCATTTCGATTCGTTCGATTCGTTCGATTCGTTATCATATAATTATAACCAATTAAGTATAGATTGTTTGAACTGCGATAGAATTCAGGCAAATTTTCATCGTGTTCGAGCGATACGCGATCGATCGTTCATTTTTGGGTCACCCCGTATAGACGAGGCGCGTATGTCGCCGTCTCCGACTGTGTCTATTCGTCTCCCCATAGAGCTAGGTACGCGTGGATAAGCCAAGTATGTGGTGTGCGAGTAGCTAGCTGGCTCTACGGGCGGATGGTTGTTCGGGATGAGGAGGATCATGGGGACGGCGTGTTCCATCCCCTCGCGCAAACTTAATCATAACAGCCTGTTAGCTAAATGAATAGCTGCTACAGCCCCGTAGTGTAACAGTTCAGCCTTCTCTCTCTCTCCCCCACCCCCCACCCCCCTCCTCCCTTTTTCTCTTTTCCTCTCCATCACGCGCATATCATCCCCTTCGCCGAGGATCCTCTCTCCACCATGACTGACTGACTCCAGGGGTGAGAACTGAGAACCTAGTTTCTAACTATTGCTCGAACGTTTTACCCTTCGTTACGCTCCGTCTGACTCCCCGGCTGGGTATCCGTTATTAAATTAATCTATCGTTTAGTAAATTGATCCCGAGTATCGTTCGGGTATTTATCACTTGTTCCACAGTTGCTCGTTG
This sequence comes from Athalia rosae, assembly GCF_917208135.1. NCBI lineage: Eukaryota > Metazoa > Arthropoda > Insecta > Hymenoptera > Athaliidae > Athalia > Athalia rosae. Next base: position 14,507,275 of record NC_064026.1, read on the forward strand.
CACTTGTTTCTCTAATGGAACTTCGACCCCCAGTGCCGGTCCTTAAAACGTTATTCGTACGCTATCTTCGTGGATGATGTCATTTTTCACATCGACTGATTTTTTCGAACGAAATTAGATAGGCCAACAGAAAAAGAAAAAAAAAGAGAGAAAAAAACGTCGCCTCGCAGGGATTCGTCGCGAAATCGATATCCGAAATGAATAAAATTCCTTTTTTCATTCAACTTCACATTAATCTCGTTTCAAATGTACGACAGATCATGGGTGGGGAGAAGCCTACAGTTGCGCAAATTTTGAATTGAATTTGACTTCAGCGGTATGTGGCGAAGAGAGATATAAATTCGCAATTTGATTTTCGCAGTCAGAAAAATATAGGTATAACAAATCTCGGAGGAGGCGAGGGCCTATTTCTCGAACGTGCAATCGGAAGCTGGTGTGATCAATCTCTCAAGGACTCAGTGATTCGCTGAGACCCTCGTAAACCAAATCTTTTATCCCTCTTATCCGGGACTTATTGAAAGCCGAATCGAACCCCCTTGCAGCAGCGGATTCCTCGAGATTTCTTACGATTTCGTGCACGGATCTTTACCGCGCATCTCTCCGTTACCCCGGTATCGTCTCTCCCTCATTCGTTCATCTCGCATCTCCCCTCCCTCCTCTCCTTTCTTTCTTTCTTTCTTTCTTTCCTCGCCGCCGTATCCATTGTGTCATTAAACTGACGCCCAAATCCGCGAACATTATACGTATTACGTATAGATGTACCTTCTCCTCAACTTTATCCATTCCTTGACAAAAGAAAGTCGAACATTTTGTCGTCGGTAGCCCGAAACCGATCCCTCCCTCGCCCACCGTTTTCTCCTCTCAATTCAATTAGACGCGCCGGTGATAGTTGTAACCCCATGGACTGTACGATCGTCAGACGAACGCAGTTAGTACGATTTTTCACGATTTGAAAATAGGTAACCGCGGTGGTATTTTCAAATCAGACAATTATCACGTGAAATATTCTCAATGACTCGAATGTTCTGTACTACGTGGATTATTTCGTCGAACTTATATCGGTGAAAAAATTGTCTCGCGGGTCACTCGGGAACAAAATAAAATACCGATTAGATTTGACTGAACGTCATTTTATTATAGATACAATATTGTATTGGCCATTTATTAAATCAGAGATATGATACACAAGCAATTATAATATTTATAATTTATACAATGCTTTATACAAGTCCTTCTAAACTTATTTGTAATTGTTTTTTGTATTTTGTTGTTTATTTTGTTGTTTTTTCTCCTTTTCGTTTATCCAATTTTTAATCTTCATAAGTATTCTCTTTTCTTTTCGTCTCATATCAATTTACCTAATACTGTACAGTGATTATATAAATACTCGTGTGGTAATTCATTTTATTACTTTTAATTAATACGTAATTATAACTTTAAATTTAATAATTACCTATTATATATTGGTGTGTACGTTTCGTATTACAGTATATTCATTATAATTTGTTAGTGTGGTTCAGCATACATACTATGTGTGTGTGTGTGTGTGTGTGTGTGTGTTGTATGTGGCGTTGTGCAGTTTTCGTGTGTGTGTTTTACCTTACGAGATCAATAGAATTTTTTAGTTTTTCTGTTTTTTTTTTCCTTTACTTTTCCTTGCTTTCAATAGATATAATATATTCATAATATAGGTATGTACGTACGTAATTTTGTGTATTGTATGTGTGTTACCCATATCATCAACTCCGCATTTAAAACGCCAAATATCACATTTACGTTAATTATATATATCTACATATTATACAAAATTCTTTCATCGGATCGTTCCGATCACTTTTTAGTCATTATTTTGGTGTAATTATAGTTGCGCGCGGTTATCGCCTGCCAATCATAATTATATTTTGCTCGATACGCGGCACTCGCAGTCGTCGTTCGAACTTTTCTACGAAACCAATATAATATACGCAAGTAAATAGGGACGTTCGATACGGCGCGATTGCGTAACGCGAAACGAGTGCCGATATATTAAATTGTTCGTACACACTCGCAATACTATTGAATTATTTCAAACGAAATACGCGTACTTTCTCTTCTCTCGAAGATTGACTCGAGCCTACAAACCAATACAACGGTCGTTTATGCAGTCGCCTAATTTAAGGACGTTTATTCGAGTCGCCGATCAACGGAATGCAGCGACGTTCTCTCATCTCTCAATGTCAAAAAGCTACGGTCCGCATCATACAATCAGAATTTGCACTTTTTCTCAAATCCCCTCAGAAGATGGAAGTATCCAAATTTCAGAACCTCATTCAGATGCGGCGTCAGAAGAACTGTTCCACATTGCTTTACGTCCGACGACGTCTCTACTTTTCGACGTTTTTCCCCCTTCCCTTCCCTCCTGTTTATTTCTATTTTATTTTTTATTTTTTTTATCGTTCCTCGGACGATCACATAACGACGATTCGCGGTGATACGAAAATCGAGTTCTACGGTGGGAGATTTTGAGTATTCAGGGCCCGTATTGTTGCTCGAGTTCTCTCCTGAGTCTCTTCGCAGCCGTGTCTCCGTTTCCGTCACCCTCGCCGTCGCTGCATCCGTCGTCACCCTCTCCGCCGACACCCTCGACTTCCTCCTGACGTCTCTTTGCGGTCGCCATTTCCGCCGCGTGTTTCTTACGCCACTTTGTCCGCCGATTTTGAAACCACACCTGTAACAGAACAGTGAGAGAAGAAGTTTAGAAAATGATTCGTCGATTTCGGGCAAATTGACGAAGGTAAGAAAAAAATAAACGACCCTGTCGTTCGTCGGTAAACTGTCGCTTCGCTACAAATGAATTATTTTTTTCCATCCGTACGTGAGCCAAATCTTTCCGATCAAGTTCACCGATTTGTCATATGCCTGGAACATGGCGAGTTTTCTCGAGCCAATTTCGTAACTCCCGAACGACGAATCCGCAGTAGATTGAATACACGTCACGAGAAAGATCGAGTTACAACGTGAGAGCCGGAATCGATTAATTTTCCGAAATGCAGAAGCGGGGTGCATTCAATGGCTCACTGGAGACGATTAAAAAAAAAAAAACAAAAAACAACTGAAAAAAAAAGTTTAGCGAATAAATATAAATACAATGGAGAGAGAAGCGTTAGAATTTGGAGCGAGTGCGGCGAGGATCTGGAGCGTCGATGGCCCCCCTACGCCTATAAACCTCCGAGGAACATCTCCTATAGGTCGGGCCGCGGTCGGAGCTTCGAGACTCTGTGTCCCCGCAACAATGTATTTAATTAACGTAACTACCGTCGAGGGAGGGCACCGACGCTCCGACGGTAGTGATTGCAACCCTACGCCGCCGCGACGCCTCGACTTCTCGACCCCGATTCCGACCGAGGTACGTACGTAGGTATACGGGATATAAGGTATACGCTTACGCCAGCCGACCGTGCTCCGAACGTCCGTGCGTACTTGTGGGGTTGGATTGAAAAAAAAAATATCCAACGCTAAGGAGCGGGCGTCGTGTCGCGCGGGATCCTCGCCTCGAGCAAATTAAAAAACGAAAAAAATGGCGACTCCCGACGACCGTAGCGCTCGTAAAAGCTAACGGATGTTTTGGATGAAAATTAAAAACTCCGCGGATGCAAGTTTCGAGGGGTTATTAGAAGGAGAGCGAATATCAGATCAAGCAGACGGGGTATTCAAAAAATATACAGCTTCGTTTAGATTTTGTTTTCGCATAAAGCTAGATGGAATTCTTTCACCGCGAACCTGCGGTTGTTTTATTTCAATTCTCGTTCTACGTAAGAATTTTCGATCTTCCAAAGATGGGAGGAGGATTTCTATCTCCAAAAACTATTCCACGTAGATTTAATAAATCTTTAGTTAAGTGTTCCTTGGAGTTTATATTCAGAATGGTATTTATTCTGATGTATACGGCAACATATTTGAAGACGAATAGGGCAGTTCGTTCAGGAACGATCATTTTTAAAAAGCGAGAGACGATCTTCGATTCGAAATAATCATTTTTCCCGTACGATAAGCTAAGAGTTTGCGTGCTGCGATGTAGATAGAGCGCCGAGCGGCCCTATTACGTCGTTTCCGTTTCACCCAAATACCAGTCCGCCACCAATTGCGGTTTCTTAAGAGTCGACTGCAGGCTCGGAACCAAAATTCAACAAACCAAATATTCCCCCTGTAACACGGGGCTCATATTTGCGCGGCGGTTTTGCGGTACGGTGAAAATCTAATCTAGTCGATTCGGTGTACGCTTGTAAATACGTATACGTCGCGTCTATTCTCTCTCGACAAGGTCAAACGAACCCCCCCGTGTACCGCGCTGACGGATAATTTTGTCGCCTCTGGAATTCGGCCGCAGGCGAGTGATTCGAGCACAAAGTGACGAGGAAAAAAAAGAAAGACTCGATTCGCTGCATCTGCAGGGTTCCGCGGTAGCGGTCATTAGAGCGCGGCTGCTTCAATTATCGGTAACGGGTTTCTTCGAATTTCACCTCATACTTGCGAGGAGAGAAACGTTCGATTACCGAGCCGACAACAATTTCGGAGTCGGTATCGTACACGTTAACGATAAACCGGAAATACGAAATTCCGCAATATTATTATATTATGGTGAGAAAACGACACACACCCCGCTGCTCCGTCCTCGGTTTCTCGCCTAAAAGTATAAAAGCAAATATACGGCGAACACTAAAATCCGAATGCGTATTTATTTATATAAATATAGAAGTGTCGTATTCTTTCGGGGTACCACAAATTGTCGAGTTATACGAGAGAAACCGTCTTATATTGGATATCAACGTCATTCGTATATCGGGGTATAAAAGAAGTTTATCCCTGCCGCTAACCGAATTTCACCGTAAAATGTCCGCCGTATTATGTGCGGCGGTGGTGTGACGTAAAGGAAAAAAAATAGAAACAAAACGTTCGGATCTGATCAGAAAATTTGACACGGTCGGAACGTCGTTCTCCTTTTAAGAAAATTAATCGTTCAACTTATCCGATTCCGCGCGACGACGATAATTTTCAGTTATATCTGCATCGATACATATTTTTGATTCGTCGCGGCGTCGTGCGTTTCGATTCAAAGGGTCATCGCGCAGCCCGCGCGTGTATCGCGGTACCGACACGATCTCACATTCAGATTTCAAGTGATACGAACTATAATATAATTTGATATCTTATCTATCGGCTAATAAATCCCGACGTGCCTGGTTGCCCGCACGCTTATGCTATAAACCGCTTTGAAAATTTTTTAGTTTGTTAGGCGGTTAATGTACCAGCAGTATATCTTCGCCCCTTATTACCCTCTTTACCAAGCCGTGTACACACCCCTGCGTATCGTATATCTGTGTCTTGTACGTATACCTATATGCACGTATATATAAGGTATACACACGGAACCTTTTGTCCCGGGATAGCTGCGGTTTTATACTTGGCTTTGCAGCACAATACCCAACGTTTAGATAATCTTGATTTAATGAATCCAACAGTTGCAGGAGGCATGTGCGAATATATATATATAACTGTATATATATATGTATACATTAATGTACACGTACACGCCGTACAACGTACGCGTTACGGGGTCGCCCGTTTTAACTCCCCTAAACAAGGGACGAAGCTCACAACTCCCCGTGCGGTAAGACGATTCGAAAAATTACGTAAAAAAAAAAAAAACGATTCTTCAAAAAAAAATACAATCCCGAAAGAATCGGTACTTTTCGTCCGGATCTATACAGCCGGACGAGAGGACGTGAAATCTGGTTTTTCAGAGATTCTTGCAGACGCCTAGCCGGCGAAAATTGCGATATGGAACCGCGCTCGTTCCGACAGATGCGTTACTTCGATTCGCACCGTTGAAAAAACAACAGCGATACTTTGGATTTTAGGTGAGGGTGCGGGGTATGACGATTTTCTCTCCATCCAACGTGTGTATCGACGGTGACGAAAATCGTGGTTGAGCAATCTTCCCGGGATAATCGCGATCTACCGCGCGTGACTGATCGTTGCGTGTTTGAAATATCGCTTCGCGTTACGTACCGCGCGATTGTATATTTTAGGGTGTTATCCGAATTCAACCCCCGCAAAAAAAAACTCCCGCTATTTTAAACTGTGAAACGTACCCCGTGTATACGCCGCGTGTGGAATGTCGTTGTTCGCGAGTGAACCGCGACGATATTGTCGTTGATCCTAAAAACTACCGAAACGCTGCACTCGATCGAGTGATGTCGTTGCGGCGCGTACGTGTATATAATGCGCGACATCGAAGCCTAGGGACCTTTGAATCGTGCCCGATGATCCGTGCGTCGCGCTTCCACCGATGGTAAGTTTTAAAACTCCTTCCGTGCCATTTGCTGTACGTTTTATTCGAACGTCGCGACTCGACAAATTCAACGATAAATCTCGTATTCCTTGTATGCCTCGTTCAGCTCACTCTATATTTACACGTTTTCCAGTCGTCGATGTCCCGGGGAACGAGTTTACGCCCGGATATATTCCCTGCTGTTAGACACTCGCGTGTGACCTTTTTCAACCTCCTCGTAGGCTACGGAATTTCAAAAATTAGTCAATCCCTGCGGATCGGGCTGAACCGCGTACGTGACGAGGATAATACGGAACATTCGTATAATTTCTGTAAATTTTCAGAATTTCCAATTCTTCGTCGAAATCCAGGCGATATGTACCTACAATAGTCGACGGTTCGAGATTCGGGGAAATATTGAAAGAGTCCGAAGAAGAGGCGGTAAGAAGGTCCGGGTGCGAGAGAGAAGAAAATTGGAGGGGTTTCCCGTCTTCGGCGATAATGCGCATCTCTGTATTCCGGTCTCGTCGCGCTACGCCATATCGATATGTTTCAACTCACCCCCGTCTTATACTTCGGTTCCCTCCTTCCCATTTGTGTTTTTTTTTTTTTCTTTTTTTTTCTTTCTATTTTTGGTTTTCCATCTCTCTTTCTGCTCTCCGCCCCGTTCACCCCTATCGCCGATCGGATCGCCTCCTCTCATTCGGCGGCGAAGGCACGCTCTCGCTTTTGCTCGACGAGATCAAATGGCTTCACCGATTCCCGTTATCCCCCCATATATTCAATTTTTATACAGGAATCAAATTTTGCACGGCGGGGAGAAAATTTTATAACTCCAGTATATGAACGGGTACGCAGGCGAAGCGTTTTACCATGACTTGTTTTTCCCAACCACCGACTACGTCTGGATTCTGTTTTTCCCATGTACCTATATACTCGCCCCTCGTTTCCCTTGTACGATACCTCCGACTTCTACTTCCTTGCTTCGTCGACTCGATCTTTGTTTTTTTATCTCTCTAGTCGCGTCCTTAATTCGATCTGATGCGCCGCCGAACCCGCGAGGGAAAACTTCCGATAGGAATATAAAAATATATTTCAACCGTAGGTATAGAGACTCGCAGTCGGATTATTCTCATCTCACGGAATATTCGATGTATCCGTATCATCCCTGTACACCGAGATGTCGTTCTCACGTGGTTTTTGCATCAGCGATCCGAAATCCATCATCAGAGTTTTTACGCGACTGATCTTTCCGTCTTCCGTTCGTTCTTGACGTTTAATTCTAGTAAAAGCTCGTAACCGTAACACGTCCACCGCAATCTATAAACGGGCGCGTGCAATGACATTTCTCTCCTACTCCCTCAACAGCTTTGAATATATGTACGTTTAGAATCGCCAAAAGGGGGATGGGACGATGTAAAAAAACTCTACACTCCTCACTTTCAAATAGTGTAGTATATAATGACCTTAATGAATTTGGGCAGGTATTCGCATTTTTATACTCGTCTCGTTTACTCCACTCATTTTTCGAGGTCAAACGTCATTCGTTTTCATGCGGTTGCCGGTGATTTCCCGGCGTAACACCCCACCCCCGAGTCACAGGTCCGTGAGGATAAAAGTGTGTGTATAACACCTTGTACTTTTTTTAATTGCTCTGAGTGAAAATACAGGTAGAAACGGTATCCGCGTCGAATGAAGAATTTCGCCGGTTCGCATCCGTGCAATACATAGGTATCGGAATGTCGTATCCGTATACCTATACGGGGCTGAATACGCTAGACCGGAGCTACGCACAGCGGCGCTACAATACTCGTGAGGCGGGCAATTATAATGGCACGTTATGGAGTCAAGTGCATGTGCGGCAATTTTGATGGTGATTTGGTGTTCGGAGAGCCGAATATATCGCGTGGGTGGTGGTGAGTAGAGGAGGTGAATGAAGGACGCCGCCTGCTGCCATGATTTATCACGGGGGGGTGGGGGAGGCTTCCACCCCCCCCCCCCCCCCCATCGACTGTACCTCCTCTCTCGGGTACCAATGATACATGGGGCGGACGCCTGCGGCACGGTGTATATATAATGTTACGGTATGAAACCGGCGAGGGGCTGCCTCGTTCCTACTAATTGACGTCATTGATATTGATATTCGTCCACGACGCGAGAGGATTATACAGCCGTGGTAAACAGCTACGCGTACCCCACCCCCCCCCCCCCCCCCCCCCCTCCCCCGCTTCCTATTCTCTCTTCCGAATACACCCTCCTAAGCGACAAAATTTAACCCCCACCCCCTCCCCCCCCTTTCGACTATACGTACCGCACCCCCTCCTCCGTGCATTCGCGATATCACCGACGTATTTAAGCCGATCGGTTTTCATAGGAGTTTGTGGGTTTTCGACCATATGTACACTTCAAGTTTTGGTGCGGTTTGACCCGGTCAGACCTTGACACGTCGCGTAATCGTGGTATAATTAGAATTGATATTCGTCGACTTTCTAGGTTTCGTTGTTCGATCTGACAATGACCTTTTCGAGAGTCCCCCCCCACTCCGAGCACTTGTTACCCCGCAATGCGTCAAGATTTTCCGACGAAAAGTTCAAAGTTTCGTTCGTATTTTTTTACTTGATTTCATCGGGAGGAGGATAAAATTTGCTCATTTCGAGAAATCTGGTGATTTCTGTTGTGAAAATACCTGAGGTTCAGCTTCGATTCGCGCGTCAAGATGTACCACAATATCGAGGTCGTACGGAAGATTTAATAATCGACTCATGTAAAGTGAATTCGTTTTGAATAATTTTTCGAGTGCACGATTCACGCGGAATAAGATGCTCTACCTACGGGAAATCCGGCGGAGTCGTTTATCTTCTCCAAAAATCGTTCCAGACCCGAAGATTATATTTTGTACCGCGAGGGTGCTCTATAATAGATACAACGGAAGGAAGAAGAGGAGAAGAAAGAATAAAAAAGAATAAAAGAGAAGGAAGAAAGAAAGCTGGTACGGCTGCGGTGCATATACCTATATACCTATATATATATATATATATATATATGTATGTATGTAGGAGCTAGTGAATCGGCATTCCCCGGGTAAAATCCGAGGTAATTGAACGCCATCCCTTCCTCCGTCGAGCGAGCGTCTTCCCTCTCTATATTCCCCTCCCTTCTTCATCCCCCTCTCCGCGATATTCCCTCGCTGCGTTTGGCCCGCGCCATCACTCACAAACACAGACTTGTAGCTTTCAATAAAAATGTAAATATGGCCGCGCTGAACGAGCCAATGACAGCGCTACATCGGCGCGGCAGCCGCGACGCGCTGCTACCACCCTTACCCAGGGGGTTTTCGGACTAACAGGGGTGGTCGAGGCAGCGGCGTCGCGACGGCTGTGTAACGGAGGAAAGAGGAGGGCGTACGTCGCGCGTCTTTCCCTCGAACCTACGGGATTCCCTCGCGACCGACCGTACGGGACGCGGTCGTACCGCGCAGGGCGCAGGTGCCACGGGGGCTTGTCACGTCCGCGTTCACGTCCTCGCTGCTTTCGGGGCTCAACTTTTTCTCTTCATTCTCCATTTTATCCAATCTCTTTTCTTTTTTTTTCTCTCTTTCGTTCGTTCGTTGTTTTTTTTTTTTGTTCTTTTATCACCGGAAAGAACCTCCCTCGATCCCTCCACTCCTCACCGGGCGATCGTTCGCCACGATTTTGATCGACTGTAAACCACTTGTCAACCGACCTCTTTCGCTCTTCTATATACACATCGAGTAATCGATTGTATTAATCGGATAATTTTATCATTTAACCAACCGAACAACAATCAATCAACGACCGATACTCGATTTATTGCAAAATTGGACAAACGAATGACAGTTCATCGTTGTCTTGAATATTTTTCGAACTTCGGGGGGGGGGGGGGGGCGCGTCTTTGAGAATACGAAAATTCTTTTACCTTGACTTGTGATTCGGACATTCCGAGTGCGTAGGCTAATTTTGCGCGTTCCGGACCCGCCAGGTATTTCGTTTGTTCGAAGGTCTTCTCTAGGGCGAATATTTGTTGACCGCTAAACGTAGGCCTGGTGTGTTTCTTCTTGCCACCCTCGTGGTCCCCGAGGCCACCGCCTCCCGCGCCGGTCATCGCTTGCTGACATCCGAGCTGTTGCGAAACTGCAACAAAATATATCATTCGATCGTAGCCAAATTTCATTCGAATCCTGCAGGTGCGTGCAACGAAGCGGCGAGGAAAACAGTTTCGCCGATCGAAAGGTGGGAAAAATCGAGGCACGCAATCGTTGTTGTCGCATAAAGTGTTCAGTGATAATGTTGTGCGAGGTTTCGTATATAATCAACGCCGCGCGAGCAGAGCGAAAGGCTCGGAAGGAACGGTAGCCGGAAAAGGGTCAATCGAAGGGCGTCCCAAGGAAATAAAGGACAGGGCCAAGGCAATAACCGTACAAACGCGAAAACAAGGAGAGCCCATGAAATAAAGCAATCATCCCGAGGGGCAACAAGCCGTATAGCGCCCTCTTGTCTTATTTATTTTACGAGCGGGATCCGGGCGTCTGTATGAAGCAGCGACAGCTCATTGGTTGGCCCGGAGATAGACGGAGAGAGAGAGAGAGAGAGAGCGAGAGCGAAGAAACAGAGATTGCCCGCGACGAGAGGGAGGGAGAAAGAGAATTGGAAAACCGGCGACGCATCCTCCACCCCCGGAGGACCCAGGGGGTCTCGCCCAGCCCGCAGTATAAGGTTCCTTCAGGAGCTACGAAGACGTTTTCACATACATACGTATAATGTACATATATGTACAGCTGCGACGGATACGCTACCAGTTTCTAGAGGCACGTACGTCGTACGAACATCTGGAAGTCGGTGCGTGCCGAGAGAGCATCTTCGTTCAGCTTTCAACGTCCCGAGGGAAAATGTCACCCGGTATCTCGAAATCCTTCGCAGGTAATCGTCGTTAAAACCGGACAAGCGACGTTATCCAGTCAGACCTCTCTCACATTTGTCCCCCGGGACCGATGATCGTTCGTCTTTTCATCCGATTAATTGATGAAAAAATCAACCACATTCACCAACTACAATTTTTACCTCCTATATAACGACAATCACCGCTCAACCCCTTCATCTTTTCGCGCAAACTGATGGAAAAGAGCCGCCCTGTTTTTTTTTTTTTTTTTTTCATCGCCTTATCGTATCACAAAATAACAAACGACGTTGTCTCGTGGTTTATTCGAGCAGCTGCACGCCATCCCTTGTAAATGTATATAATCTGAATTTCTATGCAATACATGTAAACGTGCATACGTCTGTACGTATGTACCCTATACAGAGACGAGGCGTCGCGGCGCGGCGCGTTCCGTTCAACCTTTTTCTTGCGTTTTTGTTGCCAAACTTTTTTTCTCTCCGTTAATTATCATAGGCAATCGTTATCCGGTGCGTTGGGCGGCCGTAATTAAGAGCGGGCAACCCTCCCTCCCCGCGCTTCGGGCTTTGGGCGCCCAGTGGTTGAGAGTGGGGGTCGGGCGATGCGGGGGGTTTGAGGGGCAAGGGGGGAGGGGGGAGGAGGGCGAGGGGGAAGAGAGGGGGTCGGGGGTGGGGTATCTCCGTCGTGGGACTTTAATTTAATAAAGCAATTTGTAACGGAATACAGAACGAGGCTTTAATGGCCGCACGGCGGAGCAGCTAGGGGCTCTAACGAGCTGCTTACCGCACACTCTACGTTCGCCCCGCTCACGCCTACACAAACGGTACGCGTCCAGGGCGCACATATTACACATATAATACACACGTGTGTTGTGTAGGTGTAGTACTCTTGTATACGTGGTACCGTAGATGTACGGGATATATCGAAGCGGTACCTTGACGCCGAGAGCTTACAAAGATCCGAAAAGAAAGCCCGAACTTTTATTCACACGCCGAAAAGTAAATTACGACGGACGTTATTGTACAGCTCCATTGTATATCTATGTATAACGTGATACTCGTTGCGAGAAAATTAAACCGTATAACGCGCGTGTGTATATCGCGCTATTGAAATTTCGGATTTTCGACTTCGCGGAGAACTCGTTACGATGATCGATTTCGAAAAGATTCCTGTATTCCATTCGAGAGAGACGGGTATATAACGTTAGCGACGTCGTCGACTCGGAATACGATATCGGGTTGTTTGTTATCCCGGTGGACCGACGGATAGCACGCGCCGCGTCTAGCTACGGATCGCCAAACAAAGATTGGCCGGTGGCTGGTCAGCAAATTTTTTACTACGCGTCTCCCAATTCCCCATCTCTATCTCTCTCTCTCTCTCTCGCTCGCTCTCTCTCTCTCTCGACCCCTTCATTTTTCTCCGTTTCCTCTTTTCCCGTTTCTCATTTTCTTATTGCTTGTGTACACACGCGGTACTATGGGCACCTGTGAATATGTCCGCGGTTCTCTTTTTTTTCCCTTCATACCCCGCGTGCCTCTTGTCACCCCGAGATAACTACTACGTCGTGCAGCGCGGGATCAAAACGCGGAATTAAAGTAACGGGGGCGATGTAGTTATGCGGCACCTTTTCTCCTCTTTCAGCTCTCTTACGTTTGCCTTGTGTTTTATCGGGGATCGGCGGGCGTAACAGGCATAAATAAAAGGATCGGTGTGGTTCCCTTGGCAGTCATTTGGCTAACGTCTTCAGTCCTCACGAGACCCGTCCGGCGATCATCGTACCTATATAATATATCTGGATATACGTGGGGGTACCTTATCCCCCGCGCGCGCGCGTGTGGAGCCGAACAAAATATATAGGTACATACGTCCGTAACGGTGTAAGATATCTTCTTTTTTTTTTTTTTTTTTTTTTCTACGTTTTTTTACACTCCCTTATCCTTTTCTTTTGCAAAACGTGAGCTCGGAGCTATATACGCCGGCCGTAATACGATGCAACGTCCAGAGGAACCGACGGGGTGTCGAAGGGGAGCTATACACACGGTTAAAATATTGCCAGAGTTATATTCCCTCCGAAGCCCGGCGTTGGCGGGGAATGCGAAATAAAAAAAAAAAAAAAAGGGACGGAGGTGGAGAGAGAGAGACGCCTTTCCACGCCAATATTGAATATAATATTCCGGTAGCGTCGACGACGCGAAGAGGAACAGACACGCCGTACGCGCTCTATATCTGTCTCTTATACTCCATGTATGTATATACACATATGATGTCTAACACCCACACAGCTCGCGCGGACACGCGGAGCTCGTGGGTGTATCATGAATGATGTACACATCTTTACACGGGTGGGTACGGTGTGTATGTATGTATGTATTTGGGTATGTGTATCAGTCGCGGGTCGAGGTAAAACCGAGCGCCGAATTTCCGACCACCGAAGCCAACCCTCTTACACGCAGCACCCCATATCCCGTTCCGCGCTATATACGCTTTCTGCAGCACTCGGATCCTGAGGCCCTCCTCTCCTTACGCCACATGTGTTACCGCGAGAGTGATCTATGCGTTTAAAGGGAGCCGCCCGCCTACTGTCACGCGTGTTCTTTTTTTGGTGTTATATGTGATTTTGCCAACAAGCATTTATACGCGGTTTTCCACGTTCGGGAGTGTATAAATTATTAACTTTGGAAATTTGTCGACGACGAGGGTGGCTCGAAACTCCCTTTTTTTTCTTCCTTAACGCCGATCTTGTCTCTCTTCCGATTTCATTCACCCGAACATCGTTGAATTGAAACGCGCTAAGTTCGGTACGTGTGATTACAAGTATCCTGTATCGAGTTAATTGATGATTGAGATTTTATCTCTAGTCGAATTGGATTTTTAATTTTTTTTTTTAATCGAACTTTCTTCACCGGGTAATCGCTCGATCGACGAATGCGAACTCAAACGATTCGCTCAGTGTATCCGATCGAAATCTTTTTTTTTCTTTTATTTCACCGAAGGGATATTCGGCCGGTAGGAAGAAAATATTCTGTTTTCTTTTTTTTTATGCTTTTCGAGCACGCGATATTTTGTTTCGTTTTTAATCGACATCGACGAAAGACTTGCGACGGTATATGAAAAGAGGATTGAAATTTGTGAAATCAATTCAATACTTACGAGAATGTAATCTGGCTCGCCATGCCAAAGGATCGCTAACGAGTCCTTGAAGTCCTGGCCAATAAACGGCCGGATGCCGAGGTTCCGTCCTCTGTTGAAACTGTCCCATACCTGTAACGAAATTACAATTAACCACGGGCGATCCATTGAGCGATAATCGTCGGAATAAGGGGAAAATAAAACTACAAACATCCGCACGATTCGTACAGATGCGTTCGGTCGATCGAAGCAATTGTAATTCAATTTTCTGTTAGACGATCATATTTGTGAAGCGGTATAATTATCAAGCAATCATCGAGTCACGTATCGTGGATTAAATTATACTGTACAGTGTCTCGTATCGAAGCAGGATGTGTAATATTCATAAAAATTATCCATTCTTACGTGTGTCTCTCTCTGTATATGCGTAATGTGTAGGTATATACGCACACGTTCATAGAACGAAACGATTGGCGTGTTATTTCGATGGAAACGCGAGCCGCTTTCGCGTGTTAACGGGGCGTTGCAGCGCGATGACGATCGCCTCGCGTCTCTACACGGGTATACACATATGTATGTATTGTACCTCGATGGAATGAAGTAATATTTTACTTTCGTGTTCCCTCGCGTACATCTTCATAGATATAATAGTCGTATAATTGAACACATTCCGACGATGTTATTACGAATTGGAAAAATCTTTGGTACAAAGGTGATCGATGTATACCTACACCCGAATAATTGAACACGCGATACACGCGCGTAAGTAACGCGTTTAATATTATTTGTAATTAGAGAGATGGATCGCAACGAGAGATCACGTTGTGTACGTATAATAATTGGTTTGCGGGTCCTCTATGAATATTAGGTAGGTATATAATATACCTGTGTAACTGTATACCGCACGCCTGCAGTCGGCGGTAGAAAATATAATCGACTATAGGTATACACGTATACGTATACGGCGTGCATGCCGGTATGAAAATTAATAGACGGAATACAAATGATTGGGCTTAACAACTCGTATAACTTTAATATAATAAACTAATAAAGTTGTTGTTTTTTTTTTTCATTTCCTTCTTACGCGTCTTTCTCTTTTTTACGACGAAGATCATTAGTCAGTCGTGATCAAATCGAGCGTCGCTGTGTGCGATATGATACGTTGATTTTTTATAGAATAACTATTTATACGATCTGAGATAGTAACGTGTATTGTATGTACAACCTATTACAGGCGCAATAATGAGCAAACGTCAACCACGTTTGTAACAAGATACACCTATTTACGAATAAGTAGCTTGGATACGTTAAATTTAATATCAATCTCGGGCAAATTTACAGCTGCTGGGGATTTGTGAATTTTGTTCTTCCTTTTGGTTTTTTTTTTTTCTTTTATTCTTCTTCAAACGACGCGGCGAGGTGTGATCGACATCAATCGAACCGTTCGTTATACCCCCGAATAAATAACGCACGTTATTATTCACTGCTATAAAATGATACGAACGAATAACCATCGAGGTATCAAAAGCGCGCGATGAATACATCTACCGTAGGTTCATGTAGTTTCAAGCGACACCGTTTTCACCGCGTGTATTACACACACCCGTGGGAAATTAAAATGAACAGCGTGCGTATGTGTACGATGTACTCTGAAGAAGAGAGAAAAAAAAAAAGAAATTTGTTTGAAAAAACTTCTGACAGATGCGGTGTAATTCAACGTATACGATACGTCGATATATCTATGACCGATCTATCACGTCGTTTCGATTGACTTTCCAGAAACCCAAAAAAAAAATTTATGACACGGTTGATTTTCTACATTCTGCAGCGAGCGACAGTCGTCAGTTCGTGAAAATATGCTCCATGTCTAGACTCGGAAAAAATGCTACCAAAAATTATTGGAGCGATCTTCACATCGAGATCGATCACGTAGAATAGTTCGTCAGGTTTTCGTAAACGTCAATTCCGCGTTACATCGAACGTTGCGCGTACAGTAAAATTGACCGACCGAATGATTGAGAAACACGTTCCAGTTCGCAGAAATTTCTAAGACGAAAGTATAACATGGTATCGGCGTTACGGGAGTTATCTGCCGACAAAATTGCGTTCAAATTGATGGCCAGTTGTCCACAAGTCCATCGACCTATATACGGAATCTTTTAATGGTACATCATCGGCAACAGAAGTATCCTCGTTTTCCGATCATCGCGACTTCGTGACGCTCTTACGAAAAGCACACTATTCGATTT
The DNA here is from genome assembly GCF_917208135.1 of Athalia rosae. Classification (NCBI taxonomy): domain Eukaryota; kingdom Metazoa; phylum Arthropoda; class Insecta; order Hymenoptera; family Athaliidae; genus Athalia; species Athalia rosae. The sequence continues at coordinate 14,523,877 of NC_064026.1, forward strand.
CTGCCTACGTGCTATAGTCGAGGTAAGCTGTGCGATCGACGACCTACCAGCGGAGGCGGTGAATCCCGTGTGCATCGCGTACCGCGGTGCGGCCAAGGGTTGAGGATGAGGTGCTGGCGGCAATCCGTGCGAGGTGGAAACCGGTACTTGAGGATGCGTCGCCGCCGGTCTCGAGAGAATGGTATCGATGCCGTGCGGGTTGCTTCCGACGGACGTAATCGAGGTGGCGGGACTTTGTTTACCGCTGCCCGTTGGCGACGGTTGTCCCTGCGGCTGATTCGCGAGTTGCGCGGCCGAGACCCCCGACAATTGCAGACTCTGTTGTTGGTGGTGTTGTTGTTGCTGATGACTTCTCTCGGCCATGGAATGTAGGGCTGCCAACGGTTGGCTACCGAGCATCCCACCGCCAGCGGCACTCAGATTTAGGAACTGGAGAACGTGCGGCGAGGCGGCCGCGTGAAAATCGTGTAGCCACGGAGGTCTGGGGGGCGGTGGCGAGTGGCTGGAAGGCGGCGGCGGCGAACAAGAACCGAGGGAAGAGCCCGCGGAGGAACTCCGGTCGCCGTCCAAGTGGCTTGCGCTCCGACGATGAGCGTCGCTCAACGATGACATGTCTGCACCGGGTTCGCTATTCTCTAAACTACCCACGTGTACCCCTGATCTGATCACTCTCAAATCCGCACAACCTTCCGCACTTTCCCCCGCGCAGCTCGTCTTAGTCAAGGAGCACACCATTTCGCACCATGCATAGTTCAGGGTTGGCCTGAAGTTATCCAGGGGACGCGAGTTTTGTTCCTTTTAGCCCAGCGTTACGGACAACCGGCCGTTAGCTTCGCAGCTTTACTTCTCGTCGATGTCACCCGCGGATTGAGATTGAGTAGTTTGTTTTCAACCTGTGCGGTCACAATTACGACGCCGCACGAACACGATGACCTTCCATCACGTTAACGTACGTACGACAGTTTTAATCCACGACTGAATTATTTCACCTAGTTAATTTTCCGACAATCCGACGAGAATACACCCCCGTTTCGACGAACACTCTCGGGATCGTCGGTATCGTTGATATCGAAGTTTTTTGAGACCGTGCACTCTCGGTCGAAGGCACTCGGAACCTTACCACGGTGATTTACAACGTGGACACAAACTGATGGACACTCTTAAGCGAATGAACTAGTAATTCCAATGCTTTGTCGTCCGACAGTCCGGCATCCCTCCTGGTACGGTCTCGTTGACTTCTGCGATCGCGAGTACGAGGCGCGGTTGTCTCTGAACGGAATACCGTCCGGGAATGTCGTCGTCGAACTGACCCCCTCGAGTCGAGTCGGGTGTTGGTCCACGTCGGGGGTTCTACTCGCAGTCTTTCCTCTATGCCGAGGAGAGATACATCGAGTGTAAGCGAGTCGGATGTGAAAAAGAGGAGGACGGAACGGAGAGGGAGAGTTTCCGAACGACCGGAGTGCGCCTGTCCGTATTTTGTGGGCGTTACCGGAGCTACGGGATTGGACGTCGCGTCGGGTTACACCGGAAGGGAACCCTGCCGTAGGCGGAGCCTCTCAATCTCGCATTAGCTTCTTGTTAAGCGTCTTTCATTGTGTGTTTAAACCCGTAATTTATGATCCTGACTGAATAAAACAAGAGCTGGTTCCTACGGTTTGTGACTCGCCTCGGCATCGCCTTGCCCGGAGCGAAAGCGGAGCTTCTGGAAAAACCTTTTTATCTCCAAACGTCGGAACGAACGCTCTTGAATTCCACGTATATAATGTGCTCGGTGTCACTCACCGTACACCCCTCATACAAGGACTTTTTCGGACATTTTGCCCATCATCTACGGTTCACCTTACCCGCTGCAACGCTCATCCGATCTCTGACCGACGCGACGTCCCGGCGTAGTGGTATTAAGATTAATTGTACATTTCTTGTTTGCTCTTTACGACAGGGACTTGCTTCTGGCGAAGACCATTCATCTACCATCTGCAACCGGGACACTCTCCTTCCTCTTCATATATTCGTTTCTATACCTAATACAAAATGGCGGGATCTAACAATATCCTCGCGTGGGTGTCGTTCGAATCTATTGTACCGTACGAATAAACAGCACCTACGTAAACTACTACTAGGTCGTTTCGAGTCGAGTTCACGTCCAAATTGTCACGGAGTAAATTTTTTTTTTTTTTTATTTTTTTTTCTTTCGTTTCGTGACAAACGACGACATGAGAATTTTGCAAAAAACGCTCCGCAGTCGGTATGTATAGTACCTACGGTTAAATACTAATTTTTTTTTTTCTCATCCCATTACACCGTCGTATACCTACATACATTCGGAAAAAGTAAGTTTCCCATGGCCCGCTGGTTGAATTTTTCCGTACATACGTATATATATACATACACGAATCCACACGTGCCCCGAGGACATTATAGCCGTGCAGAAGTTCGTAGGTGATATTAATCGGTAACATCGGCCGCGTAATTGAGATGCAATTTTCCAGCACATCAAATTTTATTAATGACACACGATATGCCGCGAGTGGGGAAAGAGAAAAAAATTGTATAGAATGTACGTAGGTATACCGACGCGGGATCGTTGATCGTTGGAACAGATCTATAGAAATAGGTATGTGGGTCACGTTAGTTTCACCGATCGTAATAACCCAAGCTATTTTCATCGATCGTTGTATATAGTTTTGAAACGTGACGAGGTGCTGAGGTGTCTAATAGAGCGATGAAATGTTTCACGCGTTTTATTTATTGGCAAGAATCGTCCTTACATCGTCACGATTCGAGTTGCGTTGGTATTGACGCTCCGTTTGGGTATATATATATATATTTATATATATATACCTAGTACGTATCACGGTGGCAATTGAATCGGATTAGTTATGCAGTTAGTCGGGCGTGGATAATCCGAAAGCCGACGTGTCAATCCGCACGCGGGGATTCCCTTTTTCCCTTTTCATAAACCGTACGTATATATACGCCATCCATAAAAGACTGACCTAACGTAACCTTTTCATTTTAACTGCAGTCTAATGACGGCATACTGCAACGACAGACCCCCTCGCCATGCAACCAAACTAGATTTCTCTCCGCTGCGATCCAACATCGCGTTATAATATAGGGGCAGAATCAACTGTGCAGTACGGCAGTGAACTCAATTTGCATAATTGTATCATACACCTAAAATTTCAGTACCTATACGCTATTCATTACCGCGTAACGCGCACTGTATATCATATATATCCTAAGTATGTATATACAGGTACTCGTATAGACGTAAATCGGTGATCATTCGTGTCCGTCGTATATTCGTGGTGTCGATGATATTTTATCAAACCAGTCCAGAGGTGATTTCAAGACATTCGAATTTCAGATAAGCCCATATACATATATATATTGAAGGACGTTTCGATATCGAATGCATTTTGAAAATAATGCGAATCATGAATTTCTGCTCATTTTCGAAACGACCTTGTTCCGTCGTTGATGAGAATGACGAGATTTGTAGAAAAAGCTCCGATACATGATCCGCGCTTATATTCTCGACATTTCACGCCAACAAAATCAGATCCTAATCACGGTCGGTATGGGTATAAGCCTCTGACGTCTGTCTCGTACAACGATACGCGCTTTCCGCGCTGACGAAAATCCTCGAAATTATATGGAAACGGAATATTTTGTGGAAATATTATACTCCCTGACGTTTGAATGGATACATGTTAAAAGCTAAGGGCGGCGTTCGTCTAATTCTATCGTCTAATGCTCCCCAAATGCGACAGCTTCTTTGACGTGATTTCAGATATAATTTTCTATTTGTGTGTCTGTAACGCGCTGTTGCACCGTTGCACCGCACTGCTCGGTTTCACACACACACACACTGTAGGTATCGTCTATAGTTTTGTGCGCGCGCGACCATACCCACGTACAACGTTACTCACCGAAACATCCCATCACATGCGAACGGCAGCTGTAACGTATACCTATAGGTGTGAGGTATACGTGTATCGCACAGAGATACCTATACAGTTATAGGTAAAGTCGGCGAAGCAAACGAGCAGCTCAGAAGTCAACGATGATTCTCTTCTCTTCTCTCTCTCTCTCTCTCACGAACGATCCGTCATCGCCAGGACCAAAGGCGTCCAAGCGTTATATTGGGGCCATTGAGGCGATCTGAAAACTCTAAGGACTCGTTGGCACGGGCCCTGCAGTCCTCGCTCACAAATTCTCACAGCTTATCCCGATCCCGATTCGTTTGCCATTGCAACAATGTCCGCAACGATCACTGCACACTTTCAAAAGGAACCTCCGATAAATGTATACGTGGTCACGGACTTCCCTCTTGTTCTTCGATTTCGCTGAAACACATCTTTTAGCAGTTCGTGAGAATCGGTGGGCGATTGGAGAAAAAACAAAAAACAAAAAAAAAGAAAAAAAAAGAAAAAATTAGCAAATCTGGAGTTCGGTAAGGGGGAGCGTCAGCTATAAAGAATCGGTCGTGTTCGACGGAACGGAGATACGCGATGAAAGGAATTGGCGCGAAAAAATTGGCTACCACGTTTTGCAAACGTGTGCGGCACGCGGTAAGTAGTAACTGTGGGAAATTACGTGATCCGCGATGCGTCAGTGTCATCGCAAGCATTGTCAGAGGCACGCATTTGGGTTTCGGTATCTTTTACCTAACGCGATATTAATGACGTCAAGTTTGTGGCTTAAATAATAACTGGGCGATGATGGATCGGCGTTGTGCGTGCGTCGTAAATCGGTAACATTATCATTATTACGCAGTCGCGTTGTTGTTGTTGCTGTTGACGTCATTGTTATACTGTCGCTCCCGCGGTTAATAATATTCCGTATACGTATATACGAGCCACCAGCCAGCCCCGACCATTACAATACTGCGTACCTATATACCTATAACACTCCGGAGCTATACATGTATATATTATCGTCATGTAGTCAGAAATACTCGGCAGATGTACGGTGATCGCGGCGGGGTCGCACGCTGCAAGAATTATACTATCGTGTGTAAATTTTCAAAATAATTAAATGCACAAATTTCGATGATCCAGGGGAACCGTAATTACCCGCCAGTATATAAAACCGAATTACTTCATACCGAGGATATATAATCCGCGAATGACACGGTCGCGAAATCGACCCTCGCAATAAAATTTACACCCCCGCTTAGTGAATCGCGTATACCCATAGGCGGGTTGACGTTTGATACGGACACGCTCGGTATAAGGCGTTCACCTGGCGTGCGTGATTTTTCGTCACGTTTGAATGTTCTTCGTTGAATTAATACCGAGGTGCAACGAATAGAATCTAAGCGTAAGTATAAAACAAATGCTGATATTGTTGAATCGGTATGGCGAGTCGAACGTCAAGTTCAGCCCTTAATTGTGTTCCGTGAACTCGAATCACGACATTTTTCCGCCTCGTTATACAACCGCTATCGTATAACAACCGTGTTAATCGGGTACGAAATTTATGCTAAATTTTCCGCTCGAATGATTAATTTGTCGCGGTTAACTCGTAATTCGTAATTCAATTTCAACGGTACAAAACTCGACACAACACAAACAAATAAGTCGGTCGAAATGATATTCAGATTTGTGGACATAAATTCAAGACTTTGATGTTAACTAACTTCGTTCCGAACAATCACTTGTTCGGAACAAAGAGGCGAGATATTCTCGAAACGGTGTGACCGGATATAGCTATATTATACGCCGCTTTTCGCACGACATTTTTCAATCGTACTGCGCGGTGTCCAATAAAATCGACGGTTGAATGGAATGTTTGAGGGATGAATCTTATAGGAAGTCAGAAGTTCTGAATGAACTCAACGTCGGGGATCATTCCGGTACAAGGATTGACCGTAGAGTTTCAAAGCTATGTAAGGTATTATGAGGGCATGCATTGTGACTTCCGAAATCGATTCTGTAGTTTGACTTTCTGTGGAACCCGACAAAAAATTTCGAGTAATTGGACACAATAAGGTTTCCTGAGGCCCGCTACGGTGGGGTAGGCGCACGTATATATACACACTGCACGGGGAGAGGTTCGCCGCTTCGGACACCTATGTATGGCTATATATTATCTGGCGGGCTTTGCGCACCAATCTGTCCTTCGACAATGCGTAAAGCCGGCAAATTAGGTGGCGGGTCCCGGGACAGTAGCGACAGCGGCACCGGTAACAGTATAACTTATACATACCTATATACCGATGCGTGACTTTCAGCTGTGCTTAGCACAAATAACGCCGTTTGAAATCCTCGTCCGCAGGCAGCACGACTCTCTGTACCACTCCGTTCATTGTCAATTGGTGGTCCATTGTTGCCCTTTCTACTTCTACTTTGCTGCAGTTTAGCGCTGTGTATTATGAGGATAAATTTCTACTGCCTCCTCCTCCTCCTCCTCCTCCTCCTCCTCCTCCTCCTCTTTTTCCATTTCTTTTTTTTTTTTTTTTCTTGTCTTTTTTTCGTCAACCCCCCGTATCTAGGTTTTCTGTTACAACTGTTCTGATTATTCGCGAACGGTCGTAGACGATTCGGATATTCGTCGAGAGCTTTTCCTGTACGGTGAGTCGATGGAAAAATACTAATTAGCTAAAATTACGACGATCTTATATTGGAAGAAAGTTTGAAACGTGAGGGTTTTCTCAACGCACCCTTCTGCCGTGTCTTGGCGGATCTCACTTCGCAGTCTTTTGTTCCGAGAGACTGCAGTAGCGGGAGAACGCCCGCCCCCTCCCGGTCGCGCGTGATACGGAGGAGAGTTATTTGTTCGTCTGTATGTATATATATGTATAAATAGGGGCGCGCGATGATCCGAATATTATATAAAAGTAACGGGCCACTAATTTAATAAGGGACGTTGGAGGATCGCGACGTTCTCTCCCTATATTTTATACGTATAGATATACTCCGTGGGATATATATAATACGGCGCGGAGCCCCGAGCTCTGTCTGTCATGACACAGATGTGTCCCCGAAACTCTCAGCGCGCGTTCTGTGCTCAAGCGCAGGCTTAACGCGCGTTGCAAGGCCGCTATATTTCACCTAGCATTATCATCTCTTTTTTTCCAAGCTCATTTTACGACCTGTCGACTAAGCATTAATAATGCCAACCTATAATAATACGCGCCGGTTGTAAGAGGAATTGCTTTCTTATTTTTGTTTTTTTTTTCTCTTTTTCTTTTTCTCTCTTTTTTGCTCTCGTCTTTTTTTTATACTTCATTTTTTTATCACCATTCCTCCGCCTCCGCTAGGCTTCCGCTAATTGAATAACTCTGAATCAACATTCACGTGCGACCGGGACAAGTTAGTCATATCGTTCGAAAATTGTCAAACTTCTAATTAATATTATTTCTTTTCCTTTCGTTCCGCTGCAGCCTGTTGGGGTGCGGAGTTGAAAAAAAAAATAAAAAAACCAAAGCTGGTTCTGAAATCGAAAAAATGGTCGACTCACGTGAGTTACCAGACCGTACGTCACTTTTTTGCCTCTTCAAATCGATCAACATTTCTTCTATCCGTCGCCTACGACGGATCCAAAATCTTCGACGAATCTAATCATGTACTCAACGATTGGACAACTTGGAAACGTGTGTTGGATTCAAATATCGTTGCTCAAGCATCCGAAGATCTCTATACGTATAATATCGACTATTAATGATTCGATCGTTTGTTCCATGTGTACCGTATAATTCGAGCGAAATTCTATGTCCAAAATGTACTTTTCGCAGTTTCGACAACTCGCTCGCAAGCGACGCGACGGTGTGTGAGAAAAAAAAAAACAATTCTTCTCGATTCGAAAATGCGATTCGAGGGTCGTCGGCCGTGCGACAGATATAGCCGCAATTTGTTCACCGTTCAGAGAAATCGCTTCCTAACTCCTCGTCGGCTGTGCGTTCCGCCTGCACCCTATACCGTAGAAATATATTTGTATTACCCCCAACGACACGTACGTACGAACCGATGACGTCGGCTGACGCAGGGGTACACCACGTGCGTCCTCTGTACTCGAAAACTGCGCGAGTTTAAGGGCAATTTCATATCGAAGCTTATAAATAAACGAGCGTGTTTTTTTAACGTTGTTATTTCTTCGCAGGTTTTATGTGGGCGACGGCTATATAATACGGGATTTTATAGCGTGTTCTCCATTGTACAACGACTAATCGTTTGACACGAAAATTTCGATTCGTCGATTCGATCGCTGTACGAAATGGCTGTCAAAGTATACCCTTAGATACAACACGTCCGTATAACGAACGGGTGTTATATCTATAATCGCAAGTACATATATACGTATACGTATACGTATATGTTTCGAACCCCGAGGATAGACATTATTATACGCCGGTGACGTTGAAGATTAACAAATAAATCTTGACGTATGATTTGAATGAAATGATCGTGTATATGTACAGGTATAAGTATATACTCCAGTAAACGCGGGTCCGGTTTTATCGCGTCGATCTAAAAACCTTGTTAACTTTTATACCTTTCATCCCCGTATGGACGTGATCCCTGTGGACAGCCCGAGGATCCGCCCCGCCTCCTCCTTCTATTCGTAATTTTTGTTTTTCTCTCTCTCTCTCTCTCTCTCTCTACTTTTCTCTCCCTCCCGCCCCTCGAGGCTCCGGGCTTCCCCTTCACTCCCTTTTCCTCGAATTTCCCATCGCACACCTGAAAGGCATTCCTCTCGCCACCCTATTGCTGCGGATCGTGAATGACCGGCACATCCGGTCTGCCGCTTCTGAGTGAAACTAGCCGGCTATAACGCGCGTATACAGAAACTCACAGTCGTTAGAAATCGCATTACCAGATGAACCTGACGGTCAACGAATCCGAGGACAAATATATATCGTTCTCTATATTTACCTTTGACCTGATCTGTACTACGAGACGAGACCCTCGAATACTCCTCTTATAGCTGTATACGGTTGAAGCGGTCTTTCGTGCGTACGTACAAAACAAACTTTTCTTATTTCTTTTTCTTTTTATTCATTTGTACTACATATATATAATGGACGTTCACGTGTATCCTATTCCTAATTTACCTCACCTTTGTTGAATTTTTATTATACATTTATCCCCGCATCTTTAGTCCGCATTGATGAGAAATAATATTTACTCTTCTCACGGCTCCCTGTATACCTATATAACCTTGCGTAAGAAGTTTACATCGAATGAGTACCGCGTGTAGGTACGTAACGGGTGTTGGTTTAATTTAAAGTTTTTTCAAACGAAAATGTCAAAAGTTCTTCCCAATTATCATTCAATGCGCGTGCGATCGCAGCCGATCGCAGATCACAACTTGTATACCTGTGGTTTTCAAGTTTCCGGAAAATTTGAATGGAAAAAAACGTGATTTTTGGAATTTTTACAGCGAAGCACACCCCCCCTCCCCCCCCGTGCATTACACGGGTGTATTACGCCGTAGTATAACGCAAACCGAAAGGTAACATGCAAGCGCAAATATTTGCGTTTACCGACCGTATGCGACGTTGATTTATCAGAGTTTTCCGCTTGTAATACGAATTTATTGCCCTCGATTTTTTATTCGCCCGGTTATCGGGAGCTCCGTGGTTCGCGCGATTTCGGCCTATAAGTTCTCCTCCCCCCCCCCCCCCCCCCAATTTCCCAACCATTCGTAAACTTGACAAAGAAATGACGCGTAAGTACATGTATATCGTCACCGTTGTCATCGTTGCGTACGAAGGAGGATAGCGACGATGCACACGTCGATTACGCGGTCGAATGAACTTCCGACTAACCGACTTGTGTGAGACTGAAACAACATTTTAGCCCCGTCTCGCGAATCTCTTTGAAATTTCAGGTTTCCGATTTATTGTATGTACGTACGTACGATGTTTTTACGGCGTGTCGTCGCATCACCGCGCATTCAATCGTTAAACGCCGGGGGATACGAAACGTTTACTTTTCCCCGGATTCTGGTAAAAATCTCTTTTTCCCCAAAATACCGATATGTAGAAGAAAAGCGAAGAGTGAGCAAACATTTCGGATTTCGGTAGTCAATGTTACGTTATACCCTCGCGTTCTTTTCGCGGAGTAGATATTGTATATACGTGCGGCCGGAATAACGTCGCAATATGCAAGTCGAGGTCGGGTACGACGTCGGGAATGGGTTGGGAACGATAGCGGGGGTCGAGGAGCGCCACCCCGAAAGAGAAAGAGAGGGGAAAGGGGAAAGGGGAAAGGGGGGGAGAGAGAGAGAGAGAGAGAGAGGATCGTGTGGTAAATCCGTTGACTATAATTGTGGGATTACCGAGATAATTGAATGTCGCCTCAACTCACGGCCGACGTAGCCGTCTACCCGTAGACTTGTAAATGTTTTTAATAAAAATGTAAATATCCCCACGCGACAAATGAGCGAGTAACTGCAATGTGCACCACCTCCTCCTCCACCGTACCGTCCTCCTCATAGCTATATTACCGTCGCGACGCGGGTAGCCTTCTGCTCGAACGACCGTATCCACAAAAATGGCGATTCAGTTTCTCTGATCTCAATCGAATCATCGCAACAAGTGACATAGAAGAGAAAGCGCTAGAGAAAAATCAACTTTCTCAACCTCTTACATGTACCGCAATTGTGATATAATTCGCACATCGTATCGTCCATATTTTATTCATCTTCACGCATTTATTGGTGCGTATACGTTGTTCCGTGTAATCTCATTGCCTGCAGTAGTCCTGCAATTTTGTTCTACAGAGTCCGTTCTGTGACCGTGAGCGAACGCGCGTTCGCATTTATAGGTACAGGTGTGGTATAGTTTCGGCCGTATGAAATTTGACGATAGAACATTCCTCCTTTCATTATTCAACGAACCTGCTGCTTCTTCACCGCGTATAACATCCGCTTCGGTTTTCTCCTCTCCCCCTAGCCCCCCCCACCCCCAACCCCCAGCCATCAGCTTCTTCTTCTCCTTCGCCCTATAAACCGCGACGAGTTCACCGCGATCCCCCTCCACCTCGTCCCCCGCCGAGGGAGACAACGGCTAAAGATTATCTACCCCGCGATTCCATTGTAATCCAATGAGATATTATGCGAAGCAAATTGCAGCCTTGTTCAGTCTGTTTAATCGTGCAATTAATTAGCGCGGGACGACGAAGCGGTTACCGCGAGATCCGACGTGGAATATAGTCCTGCAGCGAACGGATTCTCTTCCCCTTCTCGAAATTTTCCAAATTCCGCGGATCGAAACGCGGTGTCTCCCTTCTTTTTTTTTCTTTTTTTTTTTTCTCTTTGGCAAATCCTTTTCGTCAAAACAATTTTCAATGTCCGCACAAGCATTATGCATCTGTACATTTTTCTGGTGCGAGAAAATTTCACTCTTCTTCGCGATCGGACTTCAATCTCATCGTCAGCGGAGCAAAAAGTTCCTCGATGAAGCGTGTACCGCTTGTCAGACAAAAAAAACAGCGAAATTTCAAGTCTGAAATATTCAAAGGGCACATCTGACACGAACCCGGAAGACGGATGAAAAATCGCACGCGGTGACGCCCGCATATGTATGTACGCTCGTGTCATTTTATTAATTATATTTTTTTTTATTTTTCGACGGGAAACAAACGTGAGCTACGAAACAAGTTACTACTGGAGTAAGATGGCCGTGTGAAAAAGGGCGCGAAACTCCCCTAAGCAGCGTTTTGCCGCGCTACCAGCGACACCCTCGTGCGTCAGCGCTATACGGGGCGGCGGTCGCGATGTAATCCCGGATTCAGCACTCAATTTGGCGCGTCGCACAGCGGTTTGTCCACCTCCCTCCTCCCCCCCGACCGCCGCCTCTGGATGTTCCGTGCCACCCTGTATACCTATATGTATACGTAGTAGCTCTCGTTCTCTCGCTCTCGCGGGAGGGAGCTTCGACTCGGTCGGTCGGTTGAAGAAGCGTATAAACTGTAAACGTGCGGCGGGGTTGCGCCCCTCGTTGGCATTTAAATTAGATTAGATAAGTTAGTCAATGCGGTATTCGAAGTAAAAGCCTGGATTTTACGTGGCATTCGGAGCTTTCTTCACCCCTCCCCGGGGGATATCGTCCGACCAATCGAATCGAATCTTCTACAAAGCTGCAGCACAGTCGTTAGCCGCAACACGCGCGTATCCGATATACGTCCGCACTTTATTTTACACGCGGGGTAAAATCTTGGTTCCCCGAGACTATATATGATTCACGAACGACGTTGCGGACGGAAACGCACGTCACACGAGTCGAACGACGATATCGACGATTGTTTTTCGAACAAAAAAAAAAGAAAAAAAAAAAAAGAGCTCCCCGTATAATTCCATTATACGAAAGAAGAAGCATAGCGGGCCGTTTCTCACACCCCGTGGTATAACTTTGATATACGTACGCATCGCACTTATCAATGCAAAAACCCTGCATATTACGACACGACTCACAACAAATATATTATAACAACTGGTACGATATTTATGGTGCGTTGTTTTACACGTAAATAGGTGAAGCTATCCGCGTAACTCAAGAGTGCGAAATATATCAAAGTCAGTGTATTCGGTATAAATGACAGTATATATATCTCTTTTCTCCGTGTATAGACGCGGACAAAAAATATCAAGAGGCTGTTCACGGGGTTTCTAAAATTTATAACTTTTTTCCCCGCGAAAGTCGGAATGCATGTTTGTCACCCCGTACTCCCCGTACGTCGTTGCCCCTGATATTTGCTTTTCTATACAACATATACATAGAGCCAATTTATCGGGACTTTTCTCTCGCAATCGAATTATCGCGATTAGCAATTAATGGATATCGTATTCGTTTGAGATGGAAACCAACACGTCTATCTCGAAAATTCGAGTAGTTTGCACCTCATGATTCGGAAGTGTGAAGTCATTCCGCTCCCGAAGCAACTTCGAGCCAAAAGTTGGGAACTTCATTTTTCAGCGGGGGATGTGCGGTACAACGATCGGAGATAAACTCAAGTATTTCCGTACATTACAGCGCGATAACGCATCGATCGCTATCTCATACACAGCATTTAACCCTAAGAGAATCAAAGTATTGTACATTACGGTGATTGATTGGCGCTGACGGTTCACCGTAGATTTACCATAAACTGTCAAGGTTATATACCTCTACGGGGGTGGGGGGGGGGGGGGGGGGGGCAGCGGGAAACGCAATTCCCGGAGAGGAGGGTCGACTTCCGTATACTTCGGGGTGGGGGTTAGAGGCGTCCTCCTTCCCCCCCATAAACAAGTGCTTACCGCAATCTAATGCGTCTGTAATGGCTCTGGAACCCGTGGAGGCTGCGCCTGTATCTGGGCCGTTGTTCCAGGCCGGGCCGCAACGGCGGCGGTACGAGAAGGTAGGGCGTACGGGGTGAGGGGGGGAGGGGATGGAAGGGGGGGGGGGGACGGAAGGGCCCGGTTCGTACCGCGATTTAATTACTATGTAAATGTCGCATTCCCCAACCTGCCCGACGCCCCCGCGTTCTCCGCACTCCCCTTCATCCTCCTTCCGTCGCGGAACGCCCGGTGTCGCCCGATGTCCTTAATTACTTTATACGTTATCATAGCCCCGGTGTCGTCCCGCACCCCCCGACCCGCGGAGGGAGCGGGGTAGCGGGGAGCGGTGGCGATACCGCACCCGGCAAAGGGACCGTCCTCACTCCATTGCGTTATACTAACTACTTTACTCTCCCGCGGCCCTCCGAAACCCACTTCCGTTATCCCTCACTGCACGCCCGCCGCTTACCACTCGCGTAGGGATTACGCTCCGTTCGTCGCCGCGCGGGGCAACGCCGGCTAAACCTTCCACCATTTTGTAAACCCCGTAGCGAGCGTAATATCCGCATCGTATGTAAAGAGTGCCTGTGTATATATATATATATATATATATATATATATATATATATATATATATATATATATATGTATATATACCGATAGGTATTGGTGTACGAATTGCTCGAACCCGGCGAGTACCCCGTACCTTACAACTTTTCACCCTTTCCCTCAAATTCTAATGGAATATCGACGAACGATATGAACTACGCGAATATTATTTTGATTTTCATTTTTATTTTTTTTTATTTTATTTTTCCATACCAAATTTACATTGCTTTATGTACCGTATACACTGAATCCGAAATTCTTCGCACAGCATATAGGTATATACGTGGAAGCGTACTCCACATGCGCGATCCTAAATATTCCAAAGTTTTGCTCCTTTTTGTTTCAACAATGATTCTCACCCCGAGGATTAAACGAAAAGCAATCTTCTCGAATCGAGTCTTTGAGCTTTTTCAAGATTTTACGGTTCTTTTGAACCGTTTGTAATTTAGATAAAAAAAAAAATCACACATCCTATCCATCGCTAGCATCTCAATTTTTGCTCCTAAAACAACAAATTTCACCTGATTCCCCGCGCGGTGACCGGTGGTCTCCACTCCGTTTCGCTTTCACCCCATCATTCTTCGAGTCAGTCTCGTGCGTTGGTGATTACGGCGAAAACAAAGGTCATCGACCGTTTGCGATCGCGGTTTGCTACGGCGCGGGAAAACAATTTCGCCTCCTAAGCTTCGCGGTGTAAGTCGACCGCTCCGCGGGACAGTTCAGTGATACGGATGACCCACCGGGATGTCCGAAGTGGTCGGATAATGTGGTAAGGACACAGAATGGAAGGCGGTCGGTGGCCGGTTTGTCAGACGCTGATATGCCGCCGCGAAAGGGGTCGCTCGCGCTCGACGAGCTCTCCATTCATCTTGCGTGCGCCTCGATCCCGCGTAGAGAATCACCCCGAGACGATACCGATTCGTAGACTTCGAACGCGCGGCTGATTGTGAGACCAGAGAAATAAAATAAAACAGACCCGGAGCAGAATTCGAGTGAGTTGAATTCGTTTCAAGAATTTGGTGAACGAAAAAAAACAAGAGGGAAGAAATATCGAGGAAAGAAAAGAGAAGAAAATAAAATGTTGAATCGGAAGTGCGATCATCGATCGTAATTTGTGCAGGTATCAATCTTGTTTTATCTACCGACCCCCCGTGAGAATCCATGCAAAAAGCTTCGAGGGTGTTTTTATCCCGTATATATACGGGCTGCAGCCGTCCCCTTTCGGTCATGTTTTCCCCTCAAACCGCTAACTTTTTGGACACATCCCCGGCGTGTATAGCGTCTGACTCGCGCACGGCTAGCCACGGGGTGAACCATTCCAAAGATGTTCCTGATTAGATTGGCGAAGAAAGGGGGAGGGGGAGGGGGGGGGGGGGGGGGGGGGAGCCTATGGTATACCGTGGTACGGATCCGACCGACCGCTAAAGATGTCTTCCCCGCCATCGTGGTATTATACTACAGGAGCAATTGAATTCCGAAGAATGGATACTTTCGATAAACGAGCTCCGGTTCGCTGAGATGACCACTCCGTACAGGATCTTGATAAACGCGGTATATCCAGCCGATATTTACCTCACCGAATCTATAAACTAGCACAACCACCCTTTCGCTATTTTCAAATATCCGATGAAAGTGGAAAATCTGTTGTCAGTTAGGGCACGAAAAAAAAAAAACCGGTCCAAAATTTCACCCGTCAAGCGATCGACGATATCCCATCGTTCGTTGCGACGTTCGTTGGATCTTTGCGAAGATCGACATAGGTATAGATAGGATTCGGATAAAAGAAGTTTCAGCTCGAACAACATAATTGCACTAGGGAAATAACTGTAGCGTAGAAGTGCATGGAGTTTACGACGCAGTCGGTAATTATTATTATTATTATTTCACGTTATGGTTTTACACCGCGCCGTTTTAATTATCGCTATTCCGATTCAACTGATAAACAACGTAGTAGCGTTCTATAAGGTATACAGAGCTGCGTCCATTCGGAGTACCGGTTTCATTAATCTCAAAGTTAAAACGTAATCCGTTAATGAAAGTACAAATCATATCGAGCACCGTAGTCGTATTATATACATATATACATATCGCGTTACGGTGCAGTGCAGTTATTGTAACGTAGTACAGTCGCTCCGCTGCGCCAATTCCAACGGTGAAAACAACAGGAAGCATTCATCTTAATGACGTCATCGTGATGCTGCGATTAAAAACATCGGCACGATAAATCATCGCGCGGGGACCTGCCGAGCCGGACGAAAGGAGGGAAAAATGGTAGGGGTGGGAGGGGAGGGGAGGGAAGGGGAAGAGGAGAGGGTTTATCAAACAGAATGTTGAACGATAAAGTCTCGTTGTATACGGTGTGAAAATTCGGCAAACGATCCACGCTTCTGTGTCTCGGAGAAAATTCATTCGAAATAGGCTAAAACCTATACACACACTCGTCACACAATTGTATACGCGGATGTATGTATATTTTGCTTGTATCGAAGTTCGCCTATACAGAGGGGAGAGACTGAGGGAGTTTTGAGTTACGAGTGCTCTGTGATATCAATGCATCAATTTGGCTAAACGAAGGATTAATTTAATAACAAGTCAGCAGGGGAATCGCCCTATGATCTATAGATGGGGGGAAAAACCAGAATCGGGGACGCTTCTGCAACCATATACATAGCACGTACATGTACCTATATATGTATGTATATGCCTTCGGTGTGTACTCCGAAAAAAATTAGATTGCATTTTTTCTTTTCAAGTTCTGTCGTCTTCGAAGTTTCGTTTTTCCGTACGAATAACATGTAATGTATCTATGGTGTAAAATAAATTTTTTTTTCTTATTCGTCAAATGAGACTTAAAATAAATATATTCTTCCACTGTTTTGATGGGCATGATGTTGTAGGGAATCAAATTCTCTACAAAAAAAAAAAAGCTCTGACGAAGAAATTTCGTCGCTTATTTTCAAAACGCCCGATTATTGTCAGCAAATTCTTTACAACTTATACCCACTTAGTTGCTGGTATTCGAAATCAAATGACTTTTCATTCGACAGGTTCAAGAGAAATTCACATCGGAGCTTTTCCGATGAGAATTAAATTCCCTATGAATGAATGTCCATCGTGATAGTGAAAGAATTTTTTTTTCAAGTTTTATTTGACGAGTAAAGAATAAATTTTGTTACATGCTGCAGTTTATATGAGAAAACTAAAAACTGTTGAGCGTCGAGTAAAATCATAGGCTTGCGGGAGGTTTTTTTCACATCCACTGGAATCTTTTTGAGATTATAGAAACAAAACGTTCTTTTGGAGCACTTCAATACATCGACTGATCGGGCTTTGACCATTCCTGATTGGGCCCGAATCATGACCCGATCCGGCTGGCCGGGTCAGGCAAACCGGACAGATACCTTAACCGGCCCAGACATCAGGCCAACTGATTAATTTTCTGCTCGGGATGTAGCTGCCGCGCTTGTATAACATCCATTTTTATCTGCATTTATCCATACATACGCAAATCTAATCGAAGCCTATTTACAATTAGACCGTGTAATACAACTTTGGGGGGCGGGGCAATAACCCCCAGTTTTATTTTTCATTATCACTCTTTCGAGAGCAATTTATTTAAAATGGAACAATTCGGCGTTGATATCAATTTGCATTAGAAATAATTAACCTGTTGAACTTCGGGCATATTCAAGTCATTCCTCCGATACTTTTTCAAAACGAAGTCTTTTCTTAATTTCACGAGCTGATCGTCATCCGGAAATCGGTAAGCGTGCAGAGTGTTTCTCGTCACACACAGCGTATAAGCTGGAACGATACGAACTTCGAGAATCGGTTTATCACGACCATACGTAACGTATGACCGCACGTATGTTGATACTCGCGCATATCGTGAGGTGAAAGAAGAAAAATGGAAAAAAAAAAAAGAGAAAAAAAAGAAGAAAAAAAAGAAATCAAGAGTAAAGATGGAAAAGATTTTCCGTTCTTAAGTGGGTAGCACTCGTACAAATCGACGGTAGAGTGTTCACGTGGCTATATATGTGTGTATAAAGCTGGTTGTACTTTATAGCTGAAACCTTCCCTCCGCCCCCTGGGGCGCCGCTCTTCTCGACAGTGTTCCAGCTTTTCTCTTTTCTCTCTTCTCTCTTCTCTCTTCTCTCCACACTCTGAAATACGTTACGGTGCTGCAGTATCACTACCAGCTCCGCTACGCCAGCAGCAGCACCACCACCACCACCACCACCACCACCATCAGCACCGAACGAATAGATGTTGGGTTTTATCCCCCTCGGTATAAACATGACGGGTTTTACTGTTTGACGTTTGTTATCTAATTGGTCGTTACTCCGGCCGCGCCACGAGACCCATCCCATCGCTGCTCCCGGTCGGGCGTATTCCGCGTTATTCCAACGCTGAATACTTCAAACCCTCCACGGCCCTCGAACCGACCCCGACACCCCCTTTCCGAACCGTTGTCACGCCGAACGTGGGATGACCGTATATATCTGTAATACATCCGGACTCTCGTAATATATAAATGCGGCAAGTATGTGCCTATAACGCGTAAACCCGCACGCGTTATTATTTATCGAGTGATGCCCGATGCATTCATTGTCTTCTGCTTCGCGCCAACTTTTTCAGAATTGTGCGATAGGTGTTGCTTATTTTCACCCCTCCCCAAAAATGATACACCGAGAAATTCGGGGAGTTGGAAAAAAATCCGAAACTTTGCGGAAACGCGAGCTTTCTGCAACGTGACGGAGAAGGGGTCTTAAGTTTCGTCGGATTCGGCAACTTCTATACGGACGTGTATATGAGGTGAGATTTCCAAAAAAAAGAAAAAAAAACACGCGAATTTGTCCCACATTACGCGATCTATACATACCCGCTGAAAAATAAGTTTGCGTGTACATGAAAATGATATTGAAAAAGAAACGGGTGGTCCTTACACCCCCACCTACCCTCGGGTATCAAGAGTGAGTCGGTGGTATAAGCTGGTGCAGCCGGTTTGTATATACGTACATTTGTATATATGTATACGTATGTATGGGATAGCGAAGGTGGGAATAAGTTGGCGGTGGTGGCGATCGTGCCCGGGAGAACGTAACTGAAAAGAATAAGAGCTGATGGTGGTTCGCCAGGGCGGGGATTGCTAAGGGGGGGAGGGGGTGTGTGTAGCTGGCGAGAAGGAAGCGGGCAGCAATATCATAAAGTAAGTCTGTGGCGTGGATGGCCGCGGCGCGCCTCGTAATGGACAATAACTACGATATACTGCCTCATCCCGACTCCCGGACCACCTCACGACTCTCTCAGTTTCCTCTCCGTTTCCCGCCCCCTCCCCTCCCCGCTACCGTTACCGCTGCCGCTGCCGCTGCCGCTTTTCGCGCATCGCCTTTACCAACCAACTTTGAACCTCCGCACGCCATTCGTTTCACTTTATTCTCGCGAAAGGTTGAACCCCGCGCGAAACGAACGGGCGAATACCGCGGAGAGCTGGATGTATATTTTATAGAATTCACGTTTACGTTACGGGGTGTCGCTAAAAGAACGGTCAATTACGAAGCGTCCCTCACTCCGCCTTCACTTTGATTTTATTCGAAAAATTAATGGAAAATCGCGCAAGTTTTGACCACCCGCTTCGGTCCACCGTAGAACCTTGATATATGGACTTTCCATTATGTAACGGCAGATGATGTTCTCCGCGCGATGATTATTAGGAGGAACGGTGAAAGATTGCGAGCCGCCAGAAGTCGGTCGCTACTACTACTCTGCTGATGCGAAAAGTCGCGTAGCTGAATACATTAGGGTATAAGAAATGTCAACGACGGATACCAACAAATAAATCACAACCACCTCTTGACGCCGCCCGCTATGGAACTCGACGACAAACTTCTTCGTAGATGACTTCTCCCGTAGGGTGTCTTATATCCGCCAACGGTATTATATACGTTCTCCTCCTACAACCGGAAATCGATTGACCTCAGCGGCAAACGCCGAATACACGGTGGTCTCAAGTTTATCAACCGTTAACGCTTGTGCATGATATGCTTCAATTCGCATGTCCCACGAATTCCTCGTATATAGCCGACAATTAGATCCGCTTGCGTTTGTCTGGGATAAAAATCGTTCATTTTCTGTTTCCGAGTCTATTTCGACGAAGTGTGTCGAGGGCTGAGGAGAACCAGGAACGCTAATTATTCGAAGTTATCTGCCGTGGAAATATGAGCATGAAAATATTTGAAAAATCTGAATGATTAATATTCTGAATCACATCCTTCCTCGATTGACATAAGTTCGTGTTTTTTCGATTCTGGCAACAACTTTTGCGGCAGCGATGCAACTGAATAACCGTCATTCCGATTTTGCAGCCGTTGATGTATCGCACGATAACGCGGGAATATCGAAATGGATTTTCCATTTTTGAACGGATGGAAGAGAATTAAAACGGATCGGCGGTGCGCTATAGTATAATTGCAATTGCTCGTGTTCGGGTAGACGCATGGACGCGTGGGCGTAATAAACGTGAATATATGTTACACCCACCTATAACGCGAGTAATTCTTCACTTCGGGACAGAAAATTGGGGTGGGATGGAAGCCGGGAGTCACATCGACGTTTGATATTTTTATGCGGTGGCGCCACTGCGGCGAGATTTACGACGCAGATATGTGATCACAAAATGGCCGACACTAAATCAAATATGGTGCATCGGAAAACATTCGACATTATTATTGGGAATTTTATTGGTGCAAGAGCAATAAAACAGACGGACACCACGTGATTTTACGAGCATGGATATTATGTATATACTTCGGGTGTCGAACTGCTTCCACGTGATGCACTTCGATCGATTTTCTAATGCGCTAGAACATTAAAAACTTAGGTTATGTCACTCTGAACTCCTTTCGTTTCAATTTTCAACGGCTCGTACACGATCACCCGGCCTTATAGAGCCAAAGCGAAACAAGGTGACCGTAAATTCTCCAGACGGAAGGAGACGATTTTTTCGTCGACAAATGTAACGTAAATAATGAAGCCGTATATAGCTGCGCATGAATACCGATGACTATGTTGACTCGAGGAAACGTAATATTTCCTCCAGATTTCGAGTATCATTTTCTTCTCGAAGAGATAAAAAAAAAAAAGAAAAAAGAAAACGGGGGTAAGGTGAGGTGCGAGGAAGAATATAAAAAGTAAAGTGAAAAAAATTGGAGACGGCGGGGTGGATGCTTTCCTACTTCCTCTTATTTTTTCACTTTCTTCCCTCATTTCTCTTTCATTTTTTTTATTTCCCTCTCATAGCTCTTGTTATTTTCTTTATCGACGACAGCAATATCAGCATCCTTAGCGAGGGGCCCTGCGGAGACGACGACTGGGTATCTCTTTATTTATTTTATAAACAGATCCCGGTGACGTCACAACGTCGTCAACTCAACGGAATACCAGACAAACTGTCTGGCACTTGGCTCTCGGCTGTTGTCTCAACAAACACGATCCCAACATCGCGTGTATAGCATCGCGTACAAAACGAACCACGCGGACGGATACGTCTATATCCCATGAAGACACATACACACGCATACATTTACGAAACCGTGCAACACACCCCATGAAATCTACAGGTGCGTTTATATACGCCTATCGTTTCTTTCTTCTTGTTATTCTTTCTTGTAATAATAAGGGTGACAAGTTACAGGAATATATCCAGCTATAACGAAGCGGGATATCGTATTGTAGCAAATGACGAATCACGGTGTCACGAATCAAGTCGAACGACTTGATTTGAGTATCGACTGTTCAAAACAACGTCCTCCATTGTGCATATCCAACCCTCGCGCGATCAACGCGATGAATTATTGTTCATTGTTTTTAGAGGCTGCAGGTGCTCCTCAGACCGGTGCATGTGAATCAATCGTTGCAATTTTACGAAAGAAGAAATTCACTGCGAACATTCTGACCGAACAAAAAAAATATTCAAAGGTCGCTAAACGCCGCGAGAATCCCTGCTCTTCGAAAAGAAAAAAACCTACTGCTTTTCCTCCCCATTCCACTCGCTGTTTAATTCAATATATGTTTTTTGATCCTCATCATTTTCGGGAGGTCGTGAGCGAAATTTTGCACAAAAATATATTGATATATTGAAGCCGAGTTCGTTCATTTTTGAGGAAAGAGTTTCTTTTTTGTCTAGAGATTTGGCACTGATTTCTTCATTGGTAATAATAAATTTGAATTTTTCGGGTGAAAACCGGAGTGAAAAATAAAAAAAAAAAAAGAGTTAAAAATTTCACCACCCCAACGTTGTCAGGGCCGCTCACGGCCCCTACTCGGATCGGATAGAGGATTTCGGCTGTTGTTTAATCCGGGCTTTTCTGCACGCCGAATGATCCGCGTGCAGTATGGTGTTGTGCTGCTGGGTATATCAAAAGAGCGCCGGGCCCATAGAGAGACGACCTCGAAGACCCCGTCGCCTAATAGGCTGATGGCGAAGCTGAATGAAGGTTTCGGCTTAAATCTTGGTTTAATCCCTTTGTTGGCAACCCCGCACCCGCCACGCCCGCACACCGGAAATACCATTCTACTTTTACGGGTCGCTACATAAGTCAGCCAAAGAAGTCAAGAATTCCATTCACTGTGGAAGTTGACCGAAGACCAAATATCATTGAATACTTCTTCTTTTATTTGAAAAAAAAAAAAAAAAGAAAAAGAAAAAAAGAAAAAAAAGATTTCTTTTTTTTTTGAGACTTTTTTCTCTCGGAGTTGTGGGGAACAAATGAACGCCAATCGCCTCACGTTTTCGCCATCGGCATTGAGCGCTATTTTTTAATGTAGATTGAATTAACGTACCGCGAGTAGCGATATACACGGTTGATCGATCGCCGAGCGAGAGGATCGGAAGGGTAATCGGGTGAGGAGCATATATATATATATATATATATATATATACATTTCCGGCGAAATGGGCGGGAGAGAGGAGTGGGGGATAAAAAAAAAATCGGATATAGAGATTTCGACGGTATATAAGAAGAAAGGTAGATCCGGTTATACCCCATACCCCGGCACCTATACGCCGTGGCGGACCCGGTTTAATAACAATAACGAAGTCGAGCTCTCGCCTGCAGCGGAGGGCGGCCAACTTCGGGCCCTCCCCTCGATATCCTCGGAGAACACTAGCCCGCGAACACCCCCCCCCCCCCCCCCCCCCCGTCCGTATATACCGGTAGAATTTTCTCTCCTTGGAAGAAATAAAAGCGGAGTCGTAAGAGCCCGGATGATTAATATCCAGCCGACAGTTTGTGAAGCGAGCGCCCAATAAACGGGATAAAAATACTCGTGAAAAATAGCGCGCTCATTAGGGGTACAGTCACATCTGTGACTCTGAGAGGAGTGAGAGGGGGATGACGGGGGCGGAGGTGGAGGTGGAGGTGGAGGTAGAGGCGGAGGCGGAGGCGGAGGCGGAGGAAGAGGAAAGACCGGGGGGGGATAGGAAAAGCGGAAAAGATTTATTAAAGTAATCACGGATTATTTTAATATTCCAATGGGCGCGCGTCCCATTCGTTGTCTCGTTATGTGGAACCATGACGCATAACGTATAGATCGTCAGACACACACGGGGACGTTGCACCTTCGTATTTATTCCGAATCTCGCAACGTGCGCCATTCCTTTTTTCTACGTGCTCTTACTATACGGCGAATAACCGTTGCGCTCGAGTTTTACATTTTATCGCTCACTTGCAGAGATTTCCGGTCGTACTTTCTCGCCAAGGGGAAGTGAAATCGAATATTCTCGAACCACTCTGAGGAACGCGCGTCGCGTGTGCAACCGTGAGCGGGAAAATCGTTCTTTCGCAATCCTCGAAATATTCTGAAAGCGACCCCGCACCGCGCCGAGGCGTCATTTCCAAAGATGACTTCGATCGGATCGCGAGTCGAAAATCCCAACTGCCGATCGCGTCCTCGCTCGACTTCCGGATTGTATTATACGAGTCAACCCTTCACCTTCACCTCCGTATACTCGTTAACACCGAAAAACCCGAGTGTTCGGGGATCGAAGGAGTCAACAGAAGTCGCAAGGCCTTCCTTCCATTTCAGAGTCCTCAATGAACCGGGCAAAACGTACCGGTGTATTCATGAATGAGTTCAGACGTGAACTGCAGAGCCCAGCGGGAGATGCGCCACCGACAAAGCCGCTGCGTGTGTACGAGTATATATATACATACGTACACGTGTACGAAGCTGCTTTTCCGAGCTACGGTAGCGAGGGTGGGCGGGGAAACGTTGCACCTGATCTTATATACCGTAGTACTATTATACAGTACGTACGGTAGCTGTGGACACGGGTACGCGGTGAACCCACGTAAGGAAGGTAAATGCTCGCCACGACTCCAAAGAACCTTTCCATGGCATTATCGGCGTCGTAATTGACGCACCGTTTCACGCCAAAGGCACGTCCGGTTATAATTTTCTTCGTAGAAATACGACGCTGTTTCAGGATTACGCGCACATCCGATATCGATACCTGGGAATTCGGAGAGCGAGAATTCCGCATTCGTTTTTTCGCGGTCCTCGAACGACCGAACGCTGGAGTCCGTTGGAGAATCGCTTCGTGTGCGGGTTGTCGGTGGATTTTTTTGATTTTCTTGATCCGTCGATTCATTAACGTGTGGGATTTAAAACAAATCCGATAACCGCCCCGTATCGACTCCACGTGTACCTGCAGACGTAAATGATATGGATGCGGATATTTTATTGAGCTCCGCGTATACGGACAAATGATGTTTGCTGAAAAATAATCCGCGTAATTAGTACCAACAAATTATATGGAAAATGTTTAATGGGAATAATAAGTAATGGAACGAGAGGAACGACGTGAATAATTTAGCATTCGTGTTTCGCTCGGGATTATCGCCGTGATGCGCGGGGCGCGATATAATCTTAATACATTCCAAGATCTATTTGAGAAATTTTAACAAACGACATCACATCGGTTACATCGTAAGCTCCTGAAATATTATTCCGCGGCTTTATATTTGCATCGTGCCCCCCCCCCCCCCCCCCACCGCGCAACTCGAATGGAAATTCGTACGGATCAAATTAACGATCTTTTCCAAATTATTCAGCGTTAGCCGAAAAACAACTCAACTTTGTGGTACGTACAGTTACTGGGGAAATAGGAATCATTACTTTCGTCCTGTAAAATGTTGTAAAAATCGAAAAAATGAAAAAAAAAATTGAAAAAAAAATGAAAAAAAGAAAAAGAAAAAGAAACAAGGCGAAGGCGAATATCGAACGAACGTTCGTACATACGGACTTTTCTCCACCGCGGTTCTGACGTCTGATTCTCATCCCGTTTTTCGCAGCGATCGGAAGGGGCGCAGGTGTCTCGGGTTTTCGCTAACAGTATCCTGCAGTTTGCTCCTGTAAACAGAGTCTCGCTGTTCCCTCTTCTCCTTTCGTTCGCCCCTTTCAGCCGGTACAGCGTCGCTATACCGTGATACTTTTGTTATTCAGAATCTCGTATGATTGCCTCGATTTGTCTTTAGGATAGCTAAGGGGGACATCAACCAATGGAACGCTGAGTTTTCCGCCGTTCTCAACTGCCGCAGGTTTCCCGAGGGTTGTCGTTGTATTACGCGACAGGGATAAAGATCGGGGGCTTAGAAAGTAGACTTTTACTTCTCTCGCGCGTACAGTCTCTTCTTCGTCGGTTTCTTTATTCCCGGCAAGTTTTGCAGACGCTGCATATACACCACAGCTCCTTTACCTCGACCATTTATGAGGTTTTATCGTTCGTCGTTTGTTATTTTCAGCGATTCGTTTGCCGCGAAGCCCGCGGTAACGTCGATCGTCGTCCGCGTTTGTCAAGCTTATCGTCGCCTCGATTTTCAGAGATCGTTCGACGCCTCGATATTCTCATCGCGGTCGTCGTACGCGTGTTCGGTTCACGCGTTTCCGATCAACGTACTCGGACACTTCTCAATTCGTATCGCATCTAACGTTGACGAGTGATTCCATACGCGCTCGCTATTGTACAACCATATGTATATCCGCGCTTCGCGATGTCCGTTCATTTCGCAGGTAAGTGTACGTGACCTTTTGTCGCGATATATTTTCAGTGCGCAGTCACTCAACGCGCTCGCTACCATTAATCAACTCGACGTTCAAAGCGCTGAATATATTAGCAATTGAATTGGAATTTGTCCGACTCCTATAGACTACCGTTCCCCTTTCAAACCATTCGAATGATTAACTGGTTTTCGGCGTCTCGTGACAAATCCTGCTTCCGTTTCTTTATATTGGGTGAAAATGTAACGTAATTGGCGAATGAAGAAAGAAGAAACGACGCGAAACGAGTAGCCGAACGTTAAAAAATCAAATAATCGACGGATTAATATACAAACACACTTTCCATTCGCTGTGCGCAGATAATTGTGATATGTATTTTCCGGTGCTTGAATTCGAAGCTGAACGTCCGAAGACAACTATACAATGCCGCGTAAAGTTGTCCGCATATAGTTGGGCGAATGTACAATTTTTATTAATTGAATTCGATCGGTTCGCGGTATCGATGATATAATCGTACAT
Source organism: Athalia rosae (assembly GCF_917208135.1). Taxonomy (NCBI): domain Eukaryota; kingdom Metazoa; phylum Arthropoda; class Insecta; order Hymenoptera; family Athaliidae; genus Athalia; species Athalia rosae. Next base: position 14,550,334 of record NC_064026.1, read on the forward strand.
CAACTCGATATTATAATTCACAAGGTTATTTACGCGTAACGTATAGTTATATACCCCGTAATGACACTGTACCGGACAAATAGATATATCGAGATAGGTGCAGATGCGGTTATCTTTATCAAACTAATTATAAGGCAACAATATGTTCTGCGCTCGCGGTTGTGGTTACCACCGTTGTGTATTAGAGTCGGTATAATATCGGTACGGAGTGAGTATAGTAATAATGTAATATATTGTGTGATCGATGAGGGCTGATTGAGTCGTAATATCGCCTTGCCATCTGTCGCGTGCCTCAGTTATTACACGCTGGTAAACATATAGCTATCGATTCATTACACTAGGCAAACTAATAAAACGACCTCCTTATGCCACCTAAAACTGTACAATCAAACCTACAATTTTCCTCAAATCCTTTCGTTCGACCTCGACTCGCTGCTGACGTACGTTAAATTCACTCTCTCCGTATCCGCGTCGGTTCTTTTAATTTCACGATTCTTGCGAGAATAAAAAATTATCTTCCACGGTGTTTTATCCACATTTTGAAATGGCCCGGTCAAAGAGAGAAAAAAAAAAAACGAAAAAAAAGCCCCGTGTCTCGGGAGAGGGGAAGTAACTCCATTCGAACTCACCCCGCGGTGTTCGTGCGTATGAGAAGAATAATGTGAACCCGTATCAATTTGTTCGTACAAAACGACAAAATCACGAGAAGAAAAACTTTATGCAAAGAAACAAAAAAAAAACAACGAGTGGCTGATGCAACGTCCGATTTGCATCCACGGTCGAAAGTCGGCTCGCAAAAACCTTTCGTTGTTATATATATGCACACGTAAACCAACATGCATAGAATATCGAGGCTCGTGTTTGGATATGATAAAATCTTTCATTGCCCCCCCCCCCCCCCCCCCCCCCCCCGTGTCCTCTGTAACAGCAGTATACAGCGGCAACTGCTGAATTTTACCGTGCCAATACACGTGCGTCCATATTACGCATGTGTATGTACAACTGTGTACCTGTGTGCAGCCTGAACTGCGTGTGTGAATTTATATATATATATATATGTATGTATGTATATATTTTTATACGGTGTTACGGTGGTATCCGTGAGCATAATGCGTTATTATAGGTGGGATGAGGAGGAACGGGGCGCCTTTTGACGTTGGTTAATCATATATAGTGAGGATTAGGGCTATTTAACATGCTCCATATCCCTCTTATTTGCTCGGGACAGTCGCTACGGGAGTCAATACAAAGCAAACACTGCATCGGGGTAGAAGTGGGCCGCGAAGGGTGTCGTCGTCGTAGTCGTCGTCGTCGTTGACTGTTGTCCCTCGTCGGCTCCACCACACCTCATCTCGCCCCGAAGTGCGGTACGTATGGGTTCCGTGACGCCGACCGTCTACATAGCTACGTTATACGTGACCCTCACAATGGAACCCGAGAGTCGAACTTATATACCGACGCCGTAGAGGTGATCCCGCGTGTTATTGTACAGCTGCCTCTTCTCCGTCGCTTCTCTGACGCTCTATCCGTGTACATCATATGCCGGCTAGACTCTGTATGCCGTACATATGTGCGCCCTTCGTCCCACGGCTTTCATTCACTTACCTCTGATACATTATACGCAATAGTTCCGTGTACCGTATACCTACGCCGTCGTAACGTCGGGAGTAGGTGCAGTCAGGCGTTATATTGCTACTAAACTTACAACTATAAGGTACGTAACTATTCGTAACCGTATATACCATTGTATGTATTTACGTACACGGGTGTACACGTACTGTATGCATCGTACCTATGCTAAGCGCGTGCCGATACTTTCGTAAAAATGTCCGACCGAGTCGATTGGAAAAGTTTACGTATCGTGCGATTGTATACAAAGAGACTTTGGATATGGATTCGTTGAAAGTTGGATTGATTCGACAAAATTCCGTGCGATCTCTAGTTTTCACAGTATTGTCCGCTTTCGCCGAAAATAGAGACAACGATGAGAATAGAAGGGAGACGAAGAGATACGACGAAAAGCCAAACGATAAGACGTCCAATTATCATGGGATTCTTCGAAAGCTCGTCGCTGTACACATCGATCGATAAGATCGATTGATCGTCCGTACGATGGAAAATAAAATTGATAATACTTCGCTAAATACTCTGTACTAACTTACGGGGTGCACGTGTACGTCCCACGTACATTTACATAAAAAAAAGTGGGTACGTGGGCTCTAACGAAAAAATTTTGAAAAATTTTCGTCCAAAAAACGAACCGGGAGACCCTAATTAATATAAATTACACGGCAATAAGTTGGCATTAATGTAGGTTCGGGGGGCTATCCCTCCGTATGTACGAGAGTCGGGGTTTACTTATTGTAGTTTTTGTACATATATATATGAGACCGGGAATCTGGCGAACGGGCGTAACGTGTACGTGCGAATATGGGTATATTATACACGTATATATCCTATACGGTGTGTACATTCGGTCCCCATATTGCGTATAGCCCTGTATAGGAAGTCGAATTGGGCCGGTCCGGACCCTCCTCCCTCTTGGGCCCGTCACAACTCACAACTCATGCAGTGCAACTTATAACGTAACACTCGCGATAGCTCCTCTCTCTCTCTCTCTCTCTCTCTCTCTGTCTCTCTCTCTATTTCTTCTTTTCTCTCTTTCTCTCTCCATCCACCGTATTTAACGCCGTTTGCCACATTATTATTGCCCGCTTCATTCCTAATTTATTGCCTCGGCGCCGCGTATAGACGCTGTATAACGCTCTCCTTTTCCGACCCCTCACTTTTTTATTTCTGAAGAGCTCGCGTCCATGTAATATGTATACACCTAATTTCATTGGTATACCTATATATATATATATATGTAGCTGCGTTTATAGAGGACCATTAAAAAAAAAAAAAAGTAACTTCTCTATTCAACATTTTACCATCGTTCCAACTGTAACAAAGAAAAAAATACTCCTTCTATCGGACCGATCGAGAAAAAAAAAAGGCACAAATTTCCGATTTCTTAATTGCTCTGCAGGGATTCCGGTGAATAGGTATGTATTGTGACTCTCTGAAAGAGATATTTTTACCGCGAGTTCGCTGTTCATCCCTAGAAATGGTCATGAATGAATTAGGGTAATTAATAGTATTCATCGTATAAACCGCGTAGGCTGCTGTTGAGCCAATAAAATTGTTCCCGGGCTGTTGCCGTCGTTTCCCTCGTCTTGCACTTCCTATAGACTACAGACACCAGGCACCACCTGACCGGATTTCGTGCAGCGTATTCCGCTGGTGACGTAACAAAACGCTAATTGTAAACGCTAGCTTCGGTTTGCCGTTACAACTGTATATAGCTATGTGAAAACTCCTTGTATACATTTGTGTCGTTAAACTCGGTTGGCACGGAGCTACAATTATTTGACTGCCTAATTTAAAGCCCGTTAAATAATAATATCTACTGCACGGAATTATAGGAGTCGGTGAGGTAAAATGTTCGCGTTATACGATACGACGTATACGACGTTCTTCGGTCGTACGGCGCGGCGTGCCGCGGCTTGTTACACCGCTGCCTGGGCAGGTTCATTTCTCTGCTACCAATTTGACGCCGTTTAATTAGCCAATTTATACGCAATTTCCGGTACTCAAAAATTCTCATGTATACTCACGAATTACGAGGGTGATCCCAACCAAAAGGGTACATGCTGCGATAATTGTACGCGGTATACGTATATATATACATACATATATATATGAATTGAACTCGATTTTTTCACCGTTTCATTTCTTTTATTTCCATTGCGATTTGATCGTTATTACACCGTATGCGTGATGCGGTTTAATTTCATGCAGGATATATATACCTATATATGTACGTACATTTCCCGTTCGCGTGTAATTATATTGCCTTGTTTATCAATCGTCACAACAATTCGAGTATAATTTATGTATCACGTGGTTGAAATGTTTAATAATCTCACATACATCGTGTTGATCCTTATCTCACGCTGTTTTACGAGATTTAATTATACGTACGTGATACAATCATGAAAATTCAAGGATCGAAAACGCATGATTAATTGGCGTTTGTATATATGTTTCATTTCAAAGCGAACTGCAAAATATACATGTTACAGGTTGAACAGATATTATTGTTATGAAAAACATATACAGGGGTAAGGAGGGACAAAACGAAGGCAACGGGCAAAATGGGGTACCCCAAAATTCTGTAAAATTTTTTTGAAAAACGATCGAAAAGAACTTTAGATTATTATTTTAGATTTATTGAAATTTGTTTATCCTTTGATAACTAATTCCAAGAAGAATATTGACGGTAATAGTTTCGAATGTTAACATACACCACGCACAAAAATTAGCGGGCCGCCCTGTTTTCGCTCCAAAAAACGTCCGACTTCGAAGCCTCATGACTGCTCGAGAAATTGGAGTAGAACGCTGCAAAAAAAAAGCATTTTGAAGCTTGAAGCTTCACCTTTCAAATGCTTTCGGTCAATTTGAATTGTGTTTCTTCGTTCACTAGTTACACTCACTTGATTCAACTCATGTCGAAAAGGCGAAATCTACTTTCGACTTTGAGAAGGTGTACCGGGTGCCTGAATCTTCGGATTTGAATTTTTTTGATATCATTTTGAAAGTTAAAGTTTCCTCTTTAAAACGAATTCTCAAAAAAGTTTTTACGATTTTTTTTACTTGAGTTAGGCGACTCTAAAGCTGCGCAAAAAATGCATTCACAGTCGCACACGAGGTGTACATCTTACCAAGCAACCCCCACGTGGAACACCTTCGGTAATGCTATTGCCGAAGGTAATGGTAAAATCTTCTCTTTGCGTTCTGAATTGAATGACGCGATAGAAAAAAAATAAAAACAAAATGGCTGGTACGGATTTAGTAGGAGACACTTCGAGCTTGAACTCGGTGCCACGGGCTACTTGTTCCGCCATTTTTACGCGACCTACAAGGGGTCAAAGCTCAAGTTTCCGCATTGAGATGCGGAATGGGTGCCTTCGAAAAGTAACCGAGCTTCAAAAATTCAGATGAGAGAATACTGCAATAAAGTTTCGTGAAGTCGATGTTTCGGGCTTCAAAATCATTTTTGAAAAATCTCGATAAGATAACTGGGTCGGTCAGGGCATTCGATCAAGGATTTGTGGACAATAATCGCTTTGGAGTTACATAACTCATGCAAAAAAAATCGTAAAAAATTTTTTGAAAACGCGTTTCAAAGAAGATACTTTAACCCTTGAAATTTCATTAAAAAAATGTAAATCCAAAGACTAAAGCACCCGGTACACCTTCTCAAAGTCGAAAGTAGATTTTGCCTTTTCGACATGAATTGAATCAGGAGAGTGTCAGTGGTGAACAAGGAAAGGCAATTCAAATCAACTAAAAGCATCTGAAAGGTGAAGCTTCAAGCTTCAAAATGCTTTTTTTTGCAATTTTCTACCTCAATTTCTCGAGCAGTTATAAGGCTTCGAAATCGGACGTTTTTTGGAGCGAAAACTGCAGGGTGGCCCGCTGATTTTATTTCCGAAAATCTTCCTCATTCGCTTCTTACACAAATAAGAGAAAGAAGTTTCGTCGTATTGGAGTTTCACAGACCTCGGGTTTTCCTCAAGTACCCCGTTTTTCACCGCCTTCCCCTGCAGATACATTTTTTCGAGTAGATGCATAAAAAAAACTCTTCCGACATTGTTTTTTTTTTTCACCTGATCACGGTGCTGTACACATATACACGGGTATATATCCATTCATCTACGGGTATCCCGTCCTCCATTGCCGTGCAGGTAATATATCTGCGACTACATCAAAATCTCCAAACGACGCGTTTCCCCTCGCTGATATAATAGACATTTTCAACCCCGTGAATTAGCTCCCGTTTGTTAGCCGGTAACACATAAATAACGCGTTTAAAAACAAGCCAATGAAAGACGCCCGGTCCAATACCCCCCTGCAAAAGTGTTCCCCGTGTCGGTTAAACTTCCGGTTTCCCTCCCTGGTGGAGTTTTAACTTTCGGAGGCGGAGGCGAAACCAGTGAACTACTCTACGGAAAAATAGTCGTAGCGATACACGTGCAGCTTACGCGCGTACAGATTTTCGGTTACTCATACGCGATTGGTCCCACCAAGAGTCGCTGAAACTCCAAACCTCGAGAATTCATCCTCCCTACTCCTCGTCTCGCAGGTAGCGATGTACCGTCGCCGCTTTTTCCATACCAACAATGAGAACCGATCGCTTTACCGATTGTCGGGAGCCACTTACACATCTACATCGCGCACCGGAGAGCTGGCGAACGAGACTTGTTAAACGGGAAGAGGAAGTGTTCCCGATCCGGTAAGAGGGGACGTAGCCCCGCCCAAGTTCCCCCTCGAACGGAACGGAGGAATCCAACAGGAAACGCCCAGAGCCCCGACGCCCGGTAGACCGGGAAGTGAGGGCTAGACCCTTTCCGGTGGCACATTCGAAATCCTGCGGGACGAGAATCGAGCCGCTTATGCTCGAGCTCTGGATGGCTGGCGCATCTTTGATCATTCACATTGGATAACGAGAGATCGGCCCGTTCGTTAATTTTCGCAGTCCGTTACATATTTCACGGATGGATATTGTCGGTTGTACGCCGTGTCGCCTGATTTTTCCGATCCACGTGTAAGAGAAGAGAACGCGCGCGTATAACTTTCGTCACCGTTCGAGTTGAGGTATAAAAGTGGTGACAGCAGCTTCCGCGCGGAGGGACTTCGTACATACCTACAATACGCGGTACTACACTCGGTACATCACGAGAACATAAAAACCGACGGCGTGTCGTAAGGTGGTTATTGTAATTTCCGGCGTGAGAGTTTGATGTGGTGGGAATTGTATATCTATATTAATATTATATACCTACTTAGGTTCACGGAGGATATAGATATAATGTATATATATATACGATAATAATAAATATAATACGGTAGAAGAGAAGTTCACGTAAGAAAGATTTAGGTATTTTCACTCTGGCTGGCAACAATATTAAGCTGGCTACATCCTCGTTGATTTATTACCATAAAGTTGGTATTTATAAACGCGCCTTGCGATAAAGCTCGGCTAAATCCCAGCTAAAATATAATGTTGATACACTGCCGAGGATATCTTGTTCACTTCGAGGAGAACACATACTACTTACGTTATATTACACCTATACCCTAACTACATATAGGGTACGCGCATATTAGCAAACGTACGTACGTGCAGTGCGCGTATACCTACTTCGTTATACCCGCAATTCGTAGTTACGTTGATTCGAGTTAGCTTCGGTTATTATTACACACAGGTGAAATCGCGATCCCGCGACCACCCCCGCTGAATCGCACGACCCGACTATATGTATAGGGTTGGTGTTTTTGTTTGTATATGCCTCTGTGAGAATGTAACCTGGGCAGATACGAGCGGCTATATAATAACCACCTTAAATTTGCTCGCAAACAAACGCGTTGCAGTCTAGCGATGTAACGCGAGCGCGTATACACGCACACATACATGTATGTATAATGTAACAGTAGGTATTATTATTATCTTCGTAATATAAACTCTCGTATAAAACCGATTTATAGCGGCTCACTTTGTAATTTACCTGTATTCGTTTATACAGAGCCAAGTTCAAGAGAAATTAACACCGGAAATAGTAAATCATACCTCATGCGATCTTACATACATACATACACGCTTTGTTATACCACATGTCATATCAATAGTTGTACAACGACGACCTCATGAAACGATCATGTCCAATTGTCCAATTGACACTCGTAATTTTAGGACGCAAAAACAATGCCTATACGTTTGGAGAAAATTCAAATTTTCGAAGGGCATCTCGAAATCACGATGAGCAATATACGTAGAATCTATGACGACTCGATCGTGAGCTTCGTCGACCGGTACCGATAAAATATCATCGCGCGAGTGGATAACACCTCGTCCCGTACAATTGGCTGCACTACGGGGATATATATTCGTGCTTTCAGACGGCGTACACCTCGTATAGACGCACGCGCGTGCAGTCGGAGGTTCGCGCGAGTGCGGGGACGCGGGCGCTTCGTCGCGCTCTAGTTCGGTGGTAACGGTGACGTTTTTCCCTCGACGTGTCTACTAATTGATACTAATGCTGCCCTCGAGCTCTAGCCCGCCACCCCCCGTTTCGCCCCCCCCGGTCCAAAAGGGGCCAAGCCGCAGTCTGTAAGTGCGTGTTTAGCGCAGCCACCCCTCCCACCCCACTCGCCAGATGCCGCAGTTAAACCCTCGATTAAGTGCCCTTCGCAATCCCTCTTTTCCTCCCGCCCTGCGTCCCCTTCCTCTCTTTCTTCCTACACCTACCGACGAACCCCCACCCCCACCCCGACCCTCGTACTACGTGTACACCGCACCTAACCCTCTTGTAGGTAGATACCCGGCTACTGCGGAATCCTCGGCGCCCCGCCCGAGAACTCGATGGATTGATAGCTGGAGCCTGTGGCCTTCTCTCCAGCGTATAGCGCCTGCTCTCGCTCGTAGTTCGTGGGCTTCGTGGCTCGTGGCTCACCGCCATCCGATTGATCGCTACCCTCTTCAAACCCCCTCGCTTATATACGGCCCTGCTGGCCCCAACTCCATCCGACAAATATTACAGTATATGTCCTAGCTGGGCGATACGTTTCTATCGCTCAATTTTTATTCCACCATTTCCATTCCCTGGATGCGATGAAATTTTTTTTGCGCGATGCGCGGCGACGTACGAATTTAGATATCGAATTGAAATCTCGCCTCAAAAAATCGATCCTCGTTGTTCGAAAAAAAAAAAAATGATTTACCCGATTTTTCCATATATATGCATATATATGTATGTATAACGCGAAGGTAAATCAGTTAATGGGTTCGAAAAATGTTCTCATCGTCGTTAAATCTGCTCTTTCATCTCGCTACGTGTATATACACGTACATATATTTAATTTTCTTCGGAACTTATGGCGTAATAGCGGGCGTTACGGAATCCCCTTGTTCACAGTGCTTGAAAATAAAAGGGAGTTTAGCGTACACGATGTATTCCTCCGAAGGAGATCAGCCCCCGTTGTGTACCCTTGGAGCGATCGCGCTCAGAGACCATTATGTCGAACGAGGGGGCTGGGGGTGTTCCCGTGTTGCAGTGACTGGCGTCGGCGAAGCGGTCGAATAAATTGATCCCCCGGCTTATTAGGTCGGTCGAACCCTTATATTGCGCGAAATGTCAGCGTATAACAGTGTCGTAGGCCGGTGCATAGCACGCGACCACTCCCATGTATTATCGCGCCATATGATGCCTTATTACATTAACATAATCCCATAGCCGACAAAAGTTGCCTTCGGTCGAGTCCGCGATTCAATGTGGAATCCAGCTGAAAACCGAATAGTAATAATCGGATACGATTCTCGTCGTGATATCGCGCGTACCCACACCTATATGGTATACAACCTCGCGAGCAGCAACAGCGCCCGATGTAATACATCTCGATAATAAATAAAGCAAAGTCGACCGTTCGCTGTGGTACCCTATACATATATATATATGTATATATAGGTACGCGTTATATGGTGTGGCTGGCAACAAAATCAATATCAAGGAATGGCTCGCCCGACCGCCAGACTCGCGCCTTCCTTTCTTCCTTCCGTTCCTTGTTCCATTCTTTCCTTCTTTCTTACTTTTTTTTTCTTTCTCTCTCTCTCTCTCTCTCTCTCTCTCTCTTTCATCGCGGCTCATAGTCGAACGGAAATCGCATTCTTCGCGGAAAAAATCCCGTAAGCGTTAAAGCTTACGCCTCTGAAAAACTCGCGGATTGAGAAACTTTTTGAACAACCCTTGCCACACCATCAACTGTACGTATACATATATATATATGTATATTGCGCTCCAGACTCACCGCCGAACAACGACACAAAATCTGACACCGCACAGCCGTCCTTGGGGAGGTGAACGGAATCTCCGTTTCACCATCGTTGCGATCCCTGGAATCGTACGAACCGTATGAGTGGCATGCGTGATGAAATGATCCGTCGTTTTTTTTTTTTTTTTTTGTTTTTGTTTTTTTTTTAGTTTTTCCGTTCGCCTCATACACGCATCGCACGTGCACGATCGGTTACCTCGGGATCAGATTATTCATGGGCTTGAACGAATCCTGATAGGAAAAAATTACATTCAGTTTTTGGGTGGTAGGAAAAAAAAAAGAGAAAAAAGAAAATTTCGCGGACTCTGCGATGCTGAAGATTGACGCGAAGGTTCCGCGGCGTACGATCCAGCTATTTCAGATTTATGTTACCTGCAGATATGAAATTGCTTTACATATTACAAAATTGCCGCAATAACTGTATGCACACCTATGCGTCCGTGTATACTATGGTACAGGTGTGTGCAACGTGTGTATACGAGAGTTACGGGAAACGCAAAATATTTATAGAGTATACCACAGAATGTATCGTACGCTTCAAACCCCTGCGCGATTGCAAAAATATGAACCCATATATATATATATATATATATATATACGTATCGAAAACGTTGTCCAACAACGTTTTTCGTTACACCCTTATTTTATAAGCCAGCTCAGTTATTTTATTTTTATAGCTGTACAGCTGTAATATCTACGCATAGGTATATCGGCAATTATCGTTTGTTGTATTACGAATTTTCTAATTTTCGTACACGCAAAGTTCGACGGATCCAATAACGCGATTCGTTGAGGAAAATTAACACCGCAACATGAAAATCATGCAATTATGATAGAAGCTTCGAAAGTACTTTAACCTGGTCATGTGGTTGTCTGCCACGTGGTACCAGTTGGATAATAGATTAAAAAAAAAAAAAGAAGAAGAACATTCTCGAGTAAACTCGTTGTATTGGTAAGAGTGCGATGTCATTCATGAATTCTTAACGCTCGGTAAATCCATTATTATTGCGGCATAATATGTGCATATCCAATCAATCGAATGTGGTTCCTTTTCAGAGGGCGAGGAAGCTTTCATTTCGTTTTGCTAGTCTGGTACGAGACATTTGTGAAAATTCGTTACGAAAAGCACACGCATCGATCGACTGTTTATCAGTCATTATTTGCTCAGCCCATTTTGTATTCAAAAGGTTGTCGGTCGATATTCCCAACGAACAAAATCGAGGCTCACGCGACCATTCTCGATCCGACCGCTCCTCGGAGACGTTCGTCAATTTCATTCGAATCGCGAAATCTGCACGCGCGTGAATAACCATAAACTTGTTCGAAAATGAATTCGAAGTTACGCGAATTGTTCGATCCGAGAGAAATTGTCGCCGCTCTCTGGCCGTACAGATATTCCTGTTTTCTCTACACTCACTGTAACGCCAGTTCGAAAAACTTGCGAGCTCTCTACGCCGTATTTGTAACGTCGTTTTATTTGGTATCGTTGGCCTGTTACGTGATATACGCCAAGGACGATTACGAGATGGCCGATGTTTTCGCCGGTTACACGGCAATCGTGACCCAGGGACTGTTGATACCAGTTAACACCGTCGTCTGGTTCTTCGTGGGTCACGCGTGTTTCGTGGAGTCGGTCACGTCGTTGACGCATATCGACCGAGAACTCGTTGACGTTTGTTCGAAACGAGCGAACTTCGATGCGACGGTCATTAGACAAGTTTCTCATTTCGTCTTTTCCGTTTTATTCTACTTCCTGCTCACTCCGTTGGTAGACGTTCACGATTTGCAGCTGCGCTCGGGATTGGGTGAAAGGATAAAAAATTTCTTTTTCATTTACTACAGCGTGATGGTCAACAGTCTGGTGATCTTCGTCTTCGTTGATTTTGTTCATGCGATTGGCGATCGGTACGAGTTGATCAATTCCGCATTGGCAGACATTCGCGATGATCATAATTCAGAGGATCGGACGAACGAGCGTACCTATCGAAGATCAGCTAACGATAAGTGCGTCTCGGAGACGATAAGTCGACTAAGAATTATTCATCGTAAATTATTCACCGTTTCCGAAACAATAACCAAAGGATTCTCTGTACAATTTCTCATTTTTCTTCTATTCATTTTTTTCACAACCGTGCACAATTTTCACCGTACTTATAAAATTTACACCTTGCATTGCCGCGAGCCTAATGCCACCGGTATTTTGATCGAATTGTATAAATTCATCACCACTGTCGGCATAATGACCGAATCGCTTTGTGTTTGTCATCGAGCTGTAAGAGAGGTATGTCAAATTGAAAGTGGATTTCTTCCCTTGCTTGTCATAATTTCAGATGAATAATAACGATCGTTACGTTATTACAGGCAAAACGAACCGCGAATCTGCTCGATTCATTGATCAACCGTAGCGACGACGTGTACTTAGAGGTAAGAGTTTTCCTATTTCCCGGTGGTAATGGACCACCGGTAATTCTCTTCGACTGAACAAAAAAAAACTGTACAATAGAGATGTAAAATCGCGTGAGTTGAAGCGTATACAGCGTTTGCCCAGGTATCAACTTTTCACCACCAACTGATACATTGCGAGCTGCAATTTTCGCCGTTTGGATTCCTTCGATTGAATCTCTCGACCCTCCGAAGCGTGAGTGCAGATTTTCCTTTTCTAAGAATCTTACGGATAATCGACGAGGTCCACGGTCTGACATATAATCGCACAGCGGCGTCAAAATTTCCTTACAGATCGCCGGCGCCGTGACAACTTACCTGGTATTTTTAATCCAAGCGGATCCTAAATTCAAATGCCCAAGCCCACGATGAATGGCGGTAATATTCTCCCCCCATCATTCGAACTCGGAGCTTCCTCGATCAAAAAGAACGAACGTTACGGCCGCAATTGCGAGACGTCGAAATTCACTGCAAACGATTGTAAATTTTCATTCTCGTCACAACACGTGTACCGGTAAGATTCGAGATGTGAACTATACATTGCTGAACTCTTGCGCTGTCTTCCCACGAGCTCCGATGAATTTGGATGGCGCGTATTGTCGCAAATTTTTATAATACTTCAACGAAACGGGGAAAAAAGTCAGACACGTTGCTCGGAGACATCGATGGAAGTGGACAAAAACGAAATGAGATGTATAAAAAAAGGTACAAATGTCGGAGCATAGAAGTGGCGCGGTATACTTATACGTATATATAATACATAGTAGAGAAAAGGGGTGAGGCAAGGACTCGTTCGATGCATCCGCCGCTCGCCGCGCTACGCCTCGCAACATTAATTAAGAGCCCTAATGACGCCGTAAAATGTTAATTCCCGGGCTCTATTACAGGCTCTTATAGGAAGTCGCTGCCCCTCGCGTGTCTCTTCGCGACTGACTAAATAACGCGCCGCACACAAAACAAGGACGCGTCTCTCTCTCTCTCTCTCTCTCTCTCTCTCTCTGATACATCGCGTGTGGGATACAAGATCGAATGAAAATCGCTCTCCGACTATATCGAAATGATCGCAATCGCGTTATCTGATCGTTAGAAAAATTTGTGTGTAGTATAGGTTGAAGAGAACTATAAAATCCCACCGAAATTACACACCTATACACAAAACATTTGTCTCGGCGTATTACACAGTCCCTGATATACCCATCCCTCGACTCTAAACGGCAATGAGCGATTCTTTGCAACCTGCAGAAGAGGAAGAGAAATGACGACACGGAAGGTTCAATAATAACAACAATCGTCGCAATAACTATAATAGTTATAATGATAACAATGATAATAATAATAATAACAATAGTAGGAAGATCAACAAAAAGTATTATACATCGTTCATATCTTTGTATTCCGAATGAGTTTTATTTTCCGCCGGTTGGCTATTAACTTTTACGCGGAACGTTTACTTTTTAATCTCGAGAAAAAAAGAAGAGTTGCTCGCTTATATTTTTAATTTAATCCCCTTCCCTATCTACGGCCCATCCTTTCAATCCACTCCGCGGCACCGACGCAAGCCTTCATTTTCCCTTTATGTATATGTATATGTGTATAACTATTACTTCTACACGGCTTACGTACACATTTATATATATGTATTGTACAGATAGATGTATGTAATATGTACCGCGTGCAACGCAACCCAATCTCAAAACAATCTAGATTGCGTATATATATGTAATGCAGATGACTTCTCGATGACAATTATACTGGCTTAAGTAATGTATGTGAAAATAATCAAGGATTGGGATAAAAATTTTTCGATATATATATATATATATATATATATATACGTGCGATTCACATTATCAGCGATGATGATAAAAATGTATCCAAAAAGAGGAGTTGATTGCGGAAAACCAAATCTCGGAGAGAAGAGAAGAAAATCCGTGAAATATTATGAGTGTAACTCGTGTAAATGAAAGCCGAGTACGAAAATGATCTGTTTTTAATTTAAAAACAGGATCCTCAGCTTTTATTGCTGGCGAAGGAAGAGAGTCGCGAGCGTGGTAGGAGAATACTGGCCCTCGTCCCGCGCGCCGCGCGCCTCGAAGTAAAATCGCTTGTTTTTATACCAGGGTAACACGATGCCACCATTACGTTTAATCTGGCGCAAAAATGCTGAATATAAACCTTAATATAAAGAAGGTTGCGAGCGCGGCCGATGGCCAGGGGTAGAAAAGTAACGAGAAGAAGGAGAAAGAGGAAGAGGGAAAAAAAGGGAGGAGAGTAAAAAAGGGGGAGTGCAAATGAAGCTCCGAGGATTACATTCACCCTTCTCTATATTTTCCCTCACTTTCTTCCTCTGTCTCCACGTCCCTCTCTCGTCCTTATATCCAGTGGGTACAATACCGGGAGTTTTCAGCTCCTGCAGGCCATACCTATACCTTTATATCTCGCCGACGATCCCGCACCGCCGCAACCTACGGGATGGCTCATCGCCCACCCCGCCGCACCTTACCCGTGATACCTTCGTAATTTTGAAAACTCTTCACTGCTGATTTTTTTTAGTTTTTTTATTTTTTATTTCTTATTTCTTTCACCCGACCCTTTCTTTGTTCACTTTCTGTTTCTTCTCTCTTTTATTTACCTCTTATCCCGTTTGGCGCACTCACCGTTTATTCTGGTCATATAACTACGGTGTATAGGTATACCGCATACGTACCACTGGTCTATTTCTACTGCAGTCAAGCTAAACTCTTATTATTTTAATAACTGTTTCTGTGGCGGCAGCCGCGGTATAATACCAGCAACGGCAGCGTGGCGTTGCAAAAATGTGGACAAGTTTCACCACCCTCGTCCGTACAATTGGCTAACTAGCGGAATTTTTTTATCTCGCCTCGGTCGAGATTATTTCAAAGAACGTTTGGATACAAAAGATTTTTATATGTACATATACACCGACTAGTTTAAAGGCGTCGTCCTCGCAACAAAAGTGACAAACACTCGGGAAACTTGGTAGATCGAAAAAATTGAGCGGTCCTAATTTTTTCATTCGCATCGTGTGGTCTGAATCACGTTCGGCTTGTGCCAGCGGTATAGGCCTGAAGAGGAAAAAATCGCGAGTCACACCCCTCGATCTATATCGTCAGTGGATTTCATGGTTTCAACGGAGATGATATGGTGAAAAATTTGAGCCCATGCGTATAACGTGAACGGCGAATCAATGGAGGGTAATTAACAACAGGTGGAATCACCCACACCACATTTTGACTCGACGCAGCAGCAGCAGCAACAGCAGCAGCAGCAGGGTTTGTATCGGTGGCGAAATTTGCACGGGCTTTGGGCTATCGAGCGGCGATAGGTTTATAGCACCGGTGAGCCGGCTCCCAGGTTACCCCGAGCTGCTGGTCAACGTGTGGCGCAGCTCGATCTCTCGGTATTTGCTTCCAATTGTAACTTGCAACCCCCCCCCCCCCTGTACTTACTCTACCGTAGGGGGACAGTGACTCTCCGTTTGTTCGACACTTCACTTTATACCCATGTCATGGTGTGCGACGTCTTGTCTCGCTGCGTGGTAACGTAATTCCAACAACAATAGCAACACGCGTCGCATTCAGACTACGATGAATTTAATTCGTTAATCGGCGGCGCAATTGACTTCAAGGTCGAGTCGAATCAAAGGCCACCATACAGGTTTTTGTACATCTGAACGTTCATTATTCCGGTTGAAATTAGAGGAATTCGAGCTCTCGTTTACAATTAATGATAAGATAATTGAATCGCATTGTTGCGACGGCATTTTGAGGATTGCTGGCAAAACGACTGTGCACCATGTTTCTGGTATCTCTCGTTTCTGATAACTCCGGGCTTGCTGTTCGAATCCTGCAACGGCTAGGAACGTTGATCCCCTTGACTTTATGCGAGTCTATAATTGCCGCGGTTGACGACCGATCGTTCGATGATCGGGACACCGAAATCCGCGGCGATCGTTTCTAATTGCAGGAATCCGGAATACGGGAGGATCAGCTTCGCTGGCGGTTCTCTATACCTGCGCGTCGAACTTTTTGCACCAAACACATAAGAGACAACCTATATCGCGGCATGTGACAGTAATTATTGTATATCCTACACTATTATGGATATATCCTACGTGGTTGGAACTAACCCGTGCGACGTTACGTACAGCTATCCTAGAAATCCCATCAGATTAAACCCGCGTCTCTATGCTGATCCTCAGATCAAGGTTTTGTAAGTTTCGTGGAGGACCTTGCAGAATAATTTGGCCTTCGCGCGCGTCTCGTCAAAACTGAAACTATGGATGTACGTACACGTGTAATACACTTACCGCCGTTTGTGTAACACATCGAGATATGTTACTTTTTTTTCTTCGTTCGGTTATATATATATATATGTATATATTTTCGAAGGGCACATGTGTAGCGTAGCGAATGCTAATCTAGCTCGTCACACGTCGTCGACGACAAGAAATTTGAGAATCTAGAATCCGCAATGCGTATAAGTAAAGAAAAAGAGATGTAATCGAAATTTGTACGTACTCCGTGAAAAATGATGTGTGCAATACGTGGGTGAAAACCACCATACACACAAATTCTTTTTATACCATTAATTGATTTTTTGAGGAGAGAGGAATCAAATCCCCTCGAGGGAATTTTCCTTAGGATCAAATATGAATTTTACGACAGAGGAATGGGAACGGAAGTTGGAACGCCATGAATATCCGAGCATTAGAACGCCCTCTGGGACATGAAAAACTGCGAGGATCTTGAATAATAAGGCGACTCCCGGCGTGATTCCCAATCGCCCGAAAACCCGAAGGAGAGCGCGGGCGGAGACCAGGTGCGTCCAACGGTCGAATCGTTTTATTCCGTGCCCCGAAACTCACGCCGTCTGCACCGCTACCGCCACCACCGTACTTTTTGCTCCGTATTCTCATTTATATTCCTGTAATACCAATGGCTATTCATTTTTGAACACAGGGGCTTACCCGACCAAGTAACTAGCGAGAATCCCACTCGACCGCGTATACCGTTTTACTTTCGCTTCTTTGTTTTTTCTTTTTGTTTTTTTTTTTTAACTTTGCGATTTCGGTAGAACGAAACTTGGAATTGAGAATGACCCCCAAAACTGATTTCTAAGTTGTCAAGGGTAAATAATTGAAACTCTCTACTCTGAAGAAATACATTAACATATTAACATAATAATACGACAATATACATATTATAAATGACTATTATATATCTCGTGCATTGAGATTTATCAGCAACCGTATCGATGGACTGAATGGTATTATTTTTGGATCTACTCGAATAATGTAGTACAAGCAGAGATACATTTCTGTGGCACGAATGTTAGAAGAATCGCCGTCGTTCGCCGGCGAATATCAAATACCCGAGTTTTATCAACTGGTATAATTTATATCGCGTTGACTGAAAGGCGGTCAGCCTTACAGGATTCTTACATCCCTCTCGCACATAACGCACAGGGTATACTTCCCATAGGTACTTATAGCGTTTGGAAGAAGTTTGTGGAAATCTGCAAGTGTGTCATCCTAACCAGATACCTCTCAGAGGGGGCCGCGGCTCGTCGTCAACCGTGTTGTGTAAGACGCTGCATAAAAGTGCTCGACTGCAGCCACATCCGCTACCACCCCTTTGACGGTCCATCCATGAACTCGCGCCAAGTATCTCAACGATGATTTCACACACCTTAGCTACTGGTCAAAATCGACCCGCTTGGGGTCGACCTGGTGTTAATGATTTTCACAATCGTATGAAAGTCGGTACTTTGTAGTCATCCACGCAAGCAGTATGGATTATCTATGCCAGCAGACTGTAAGCCAATCAACTGAACCATCCACATCATGGCTTTCATGCAATAACATCACATTTGCTCCCACTCTCTCCCGTGCGATTTAGGAAACTTCTTGCTATTCAATTATTATTGAAATCCAGTGCACTGTAAAGCAATGCCCACCACGAATGGCGTGTAAGCCAGAATATAGTAGAAACGCAATCGAGATGTGACATGGAAAATTAAAAGTAAAAGAATTGTAATATCTGCTAGTTTTCTTCTGGTAGAATCTGACCTTGTGTTCCGGATAATTTGAAAATCCTAGGTTCTGTATAAATACAACAATTTTGTAACATTTCAAATCAACTGCCGTGTTATTCTTCATTGTCGAACAATTGTTGCAATTGTTGTTACTCTTCAATTATTCACCGGCTGCTGAACATTTGATTGTGAGCTCATTGCCCATTGTAAATTTTGGGTGCTAAAACAACCTATAATCAACGTACATAGCTTTTTTACAATTGAATCTTTTTTCTTTCAAACTGCGCCCATTGATTTTTCGCTCCAGTTTTCGAACTGATCTGAAACGAGCTAGCTTTCGAGTTGGCTTAAAACGTCCTCTTCTTCATCTAGAAAGTGCTCTTTTTCGCTCGGAATCGGAAATATACTATTCTTCGTATCGGGCGTCTCGTCCCAGTGCCCAGTATCATCTAGTATCCATTAACGCGCTAAAGTATTCCCACGATCTCTTCGGTCAACGTCGCGTTGCTGTACCGAGTCGTCATCTGTGCCGCAGATTCTTGCCTCGGCTCCTGTGCTCCATTGATGATAATGAAGCTCACTGTATTACGCGACCACTTTGAATCGTGACGTTGACCGAAGATAAATTCGCCCTCGGGTGATTTTCACATACCAACAATAAGTAGCATCGCTCTGTATGACCTTCGTATGACCATCTGCTGTTACCGGTCTATACTATACCTTTCTTTAGAAAACCATTATTAATATCTGAAAATAAAATTACAGCTTGAAAAATAGCTCCTGAAATACTCTTTCATGATGCACCAGTAATTAGTTATTCGTATTTGAAAAATCAAATTTTATTCTTCAAATATCTCGGAAAATAATGATTTAACCTAATCATTCGAAATATCAGATAATTGCACCTCCTTTTTTCTACTAGGAATGATCGATTTTTTATGAATTAAGAAATTGATAGTGATAATTTTTATTGTTACCGGGACAATCGGGATTTGTTTTTTGGACAGTCAAGGTGATCGACTGACGATAACCGCAGTTATGACTTGACGAACGGATTGTCCCGGTAAAATAGCAATCATCACTATTAATTTATTTATAACTATTTATCCATGAAAAAAAAACGATCATTCCTGGTAGAAGAAAAGAAGCAGCAATTTTTCGGCACCCCGAACGATCAGGACAAATCATAATTTGCCTAGATGTTTGGAAAGTAAAATCCGATTACCGATTATTTATTTATGTAAAGCGATTGTGTATCTTGAAAGAGCATTTCGAGAGCAATTTTTTGAGATATAAGACACGGTTGTTGACTGACAATAATCGCAGTTATGACGATTTGTTTTATGGACAGTCGAGTATATCGACTGACGATAATCGCAGTTATGTCGTCACAAACTGATTGTCAAAATTAAAATAATGAACAAATCTTTTCTCTTGATAAATTGTCCTCAACCCCATAATTCACAAATCAAGCTCTTGCCACCCCCGTTCAGTTTTTCATTAAGAAACATCACGAACATTCTTTCCGACGGAATATGCGTCAAATTTTCGAAGAGCGAAAACTTTCGAAAAATGGCCACATTGGAAAATTCGTATGGAGACCGTTAGCTGGCTCGCTCAGATCACCGTTCTTGTGTAGCAATACCACCCGACCTCTTACATCTCTCTCGGAACATACCCCCCGTGCACCTTCCGATACCTCGCACACACATACCGCACAAGGTATGCTCTTAGCACTTGGAAGGAGCTTGTGAACTCCTGCAGGTGAATCATCCTCTCCTGGTGCCTTCCAGGGTGCCGTGGCCTTCAGCGATTTCACGACCATCCCTTCCAGCTCATCTACTCGAGATCAATTGACTCACCGTACAGCTTGAGCCTTCTCAGCCGCTTATTAAACCACCCCCTCCTCCTATCCTTGCCATCGGCACCATATCTTTCGACAGCAACTACCCCTCCTGCCACCGACCTTCTCCCACTGCCGGCCTTTCCATGAGCTCGCGCCTCAGCCTCAGCGCTGACTCAGCAACCCTCCGATGTTCGTAGGGATTTTTCAAGCGTGCTTATCCTGTCACACGTTACCGCGGAGGTAATTCTCGAACTTTTCAATTCCCTTGCCATTATCCGGAAGGGGTACCTAAGCCGTCCACCCTTCCATATTCTTAACTCTTTGGCGAGGTCCACGCGCCTTCTAAGCTTTTGGATGACTTTGTTACGAAACCGCGCTCATTGTCAGTCACCAGACCGGTTAGTAGCGTCAAACACTGCTAGAGGGCCAATGCACCGGCCGTCTCTCACTACCGAAACATCGCGCGTAAGACTTCAAGTTGGTCACTGCCGCCAAAGATCTCTGATCGGCGTGATACAATGCCGAATCTCCAACTGCATGCTCAAGTAGATTAGATCAATTATTGTTTCGATATGTTAAATATAGTACGACGCACATCAGTGCTAGCATGCCGAAAAGATTACTAGAGCTCGCAAATATAGCCTGTCGGATAGAATACTAGGATCTCGGGATAAAGAGCATATGAGCATAAAATAGCTAATAAGGATAGCGTAAGATAGCCGATAAGTTAGCAATATAAGTACATCCAAAGCTAAGAATAAAATAAAATCTTATAGCTCGCGTGTTTGACTATGTGTACAGTGCATTACCAGCTATCTCACCACTAGAGTTCGATGCTGTACCAGCCAGAATAAACAAAGAAACTTAATAATTCGACACCAACGTCAAATATTTCTCTACCGATGAGCCCAAGAATCTGGCGGAGGGGGACGAGACCCCCAGACCCGTTTACGGACTCCACCGGGTGCCTAACCCCCACGCTTTGGCTTAACTTTACGCCTTCTCCCGTGCAGCTCCTTCAACTAGACTAAACCCTGCAGCATATATCGCATTCTTCGCCTTCTTCCTCTTTGCCTACGATGGCTGCTCAGCCGCCTCTACTTCTTCAAGCGTTTCGCGCAAGGGCGCATCCATTCATTCGTAAGACACATCAGGATCTGGCCGACACTCTATTCTATTTATTTTCCGCCTAGTGTCCGCCACACGCGACCACGACTCATGAATTTCGCCCTTAGGCCATCATCCCTAACTTACAAATGTACAACAATTCTTGGCACCTCGCGTTGAGCGCCTTCGTTGCAAATTTTCGGTCCTATTCAAGTTCGCGTTCTCAGCGGATCTTGCTGCCATCTGTGCGTGATCACCATCATCATCGGCAACACGACCTGCCGACCGGGCATTGTGCACCTGCGCTTCGCGTTGTAGCGCACGCACCAGCTGCGCTTACGCACTCGCTAATTGTAAGGAGAATTCTCCCTCAATTGAAACGACTTCTTTTTGATTGCTGCAACCGATCTTTCCGTTAACGTTGCACTAAGGGCTCCATATGGTCCTCTGCCCTTTCCGGCCCTATCCGCCCTCCAAAAAATGGTTCAATTATCGCTATTTCTGCGGATCTACGCGCGGCCATCTCTTATCGGTCAATCACCTTGTCCACGTGCCCAACAGCGACCGTCAAGCCACTTGCCCTGAAAACTGAATTGAAACTCCTCACGCAGATACACGGAGTCTTATCGTGTCTTTTCGGATTTCCCGGCTTTCTCCCGCACTCGTGTCTGATCTTACGGGACTTTTTCGCTAGCTAAAACACCGTAAAGATTGACTTTCCAAGCCCCGTTAACGGATTCCACGTATCGCCTTCAATAGCCGTGATCGTCTAGTGGTTAGGACCCTACGTTGTGGCCGTAGTAACCCAGGTTCGAATCCTGGTCACGGCAATGTGCAAACATTGTCACGGCGGAGGTGAATTTTTTTTTTCAATTTCAGATTCTTGGTTTTTTTTTATACGCTACGATGAAAATCACCAACTGAATACAGAAAATGCAACAAAATATTTGGATCGACAAGAATAATATAAAATAATTTACGCAATGGAAAAACAAATTATGTAATTCAATCAGTCGTAACGATCATATTATCTGCATTTTGTAATAGTTTAGGATTTTTGCCTTACATATATTATAAATGAAATGTATTATTCAAATTAATTTTTGTACATCCTTTACCCAATGGTGTAAGGTCGTAAGTACAAAATACAACTTCTTTCCATTGTCTCTTACTGCTCATAAAGATGATGGATCGTACATTTTTTTATCTTTTTTCAGAGTACGCTGAAAATGTTCAAAAAAGCGTTGAAATGCTAAATTGATGATTGTTCAAGTTCCGCACATTTCCAAAACATTCGCAAAACAAAAAGAGATGTTAACGATCCGACCTGATCAAACACACAAACTATCAGCTTTGGTGTCTTCGCAGGCTCATAATTCGCAAGAGTTCTATGTGCAAATAGTAAATGCCAAAATGTGAAAATGGATGAGTGCGCGAACTTCAGTACCATCGTACCATCAACATCGTATTTTTGGTACATACGACCTTATAATAATAAGCACGTGACGTATTTTCCAATTAAAATCGAGGTCGCATAACTTCAATTTCCAATGCGACTTTTGTGTGGCAATACATTATTTACGTTGGAGACTCAGAGTCAGCGAATTTCTAAGTTAATATAAGACTAAAGTCAGGATTTATTCCCTGTAGTCCATTATTTCGATCGAAACTGTGATAATACATGGTAATCCAGCAACGCGTTAACGTTGTACTTCAAATTGGAACTCATATAGTACTTTTATCATAATTCATCAACACAAATTCACCATAACTATGATATTCACACGGTATTTTTTAACGTTGCTGGGAGTGATAGCTTTGCAAACTATTGGTACGTATGTATTACATATCAAAAATTACACACGTATAACTCAATGATCTTGATTCTTCGATCATGGGCAAGGAATCGCAAGTTAAAATACAAATTCGAATAAAAAAATTGTAGACTTTACCATCGAATTTTAGGCAGAGCTAATGAAATACAAACCTGCATAGATTTGTGCAACAGTTGCGGGGGAACCGCGATTTTTGAAGATAACGCCTGTAAATGCCACGTTGCTGATGATAATCATCGAGGTATAAGATTGGTGATTTACAATAAGTATACATGTATGAAAAAGAGGATACACCCTGATCAAAGAATCCTGATCTAATTGTCAAACGAAAATTCTTTATTCGTCGGTCAAAAATAACACTGCGAAAGAATTCTGGAGTATCCGTTGAAGAATCGAAAATATCATATCATAGTTGATCTTTGTTTAACCATTTTACAGGAGCCGAATGCATCTGGCGAATAAAGAGACAAGCTGGAGATTTAGGAATGGACGTAGTATCATGCGATCTTGCGGATGCAGATATTAATCGACCTGCTCGATGTCTTCTGTCTCCGGGAAGCCGCAGCTTCAGAACTCGGAGTAAGAAAGCGCAATTTGAAACTTCGAATTGATCAGAAATTTACTTTGGAAATTCTTGCAGGCGACGCTGATTTGATCGCCAAATATTTTTCGGGAAACGGTTACGCGGGTGGTCTGAGTTCGTTGTTGGGATCCATGAGTCCCCAATCAAAAAATGATAATTCTCCTGGAGAATATGTGAGTTCAAGTGTAACCGCAAGCGAAAGTGATTCTAATACGGTCCGTAATATCTTTGGACGTTTCTTTCACAATTCACAAATCGAAAGATGATTGAATGATTTTATTTCTGATCAGGTCGGTGCGCCACACCAGGATTATGTTGGAAATTCTATGCCGACGAACGCATATACTGTTTACAGCATGCAACCGGCTGAATCAATCCTAGGTATTTCACCGTACCCATATTTAGTTGGTGCACCTAGCAACTCCTATGTCGACAACTATAACACTATGGTGGGAGCGCAGAATCCACAATTCATAGAGCATTCTGAAAGGAATCGTCTAGATTCACTTATTGAAGAAGATGGTAGTCAGATCACCGGTAAAGTTGCTGCAGAGAGCGGTGACCTCGATGACGGTGGTTTAATGAATGCTGAGGAGACGAATCTTGGTGCAGCAAAAGACTCTAATATTCTAGATGTAGCTGACAATTTGGGTGATAAAAATGAGGAGGGAATGGTCGTTGGCAGTGAACAAACAGAATAACAGCAGAACGATGCTCTCGATTCTTTGAATTTTAGTCCAGCAGAAAAACCAAATATCAATGAAGCCGAGGAGCATGTAGGTATCAAACGAAAAAATGCACGTTTGAACAAGAGAGTGATTAGATAAGAAGCAGGTGAAAAGTGCTTTCAATCGTTTTGTTACGTAA